>NC_069504.1:618151344-618441344 GCF_027579735.1 Bombina bombina
AGCAGCGAGATTGATGACTGTTTAGTTAACAACAGTCCGCTGCTCATCGCCCCCTACTTGGTGCATGGCTTTTTGACAGCTTTTTTTGTTAAATATGGAGAGCGTATTCAGGTCCGCGGCCGCAATGTTAGGCGACGTCAGGCTAGCGTATTGGTGCCGTCGAATGTAGCACAGTTGACGGCTTGATAAGTAGGCCTCCAGGTCTCAGGTTGCACTAATTCTTCTAGTAGTATTTGGGTTTCGCTTGAGCGCAAACCATAACTTTAAACTTGTAATATCAGCACTATTTAGTGTGGTTATGATATGCATTAAAAGTAATCAGTGTATTTAACCTTCTCTGTAAAATCTGATTTACGATAAACTTGTAATATTGCGCACTACAAGCGTAGAGTGAAAGGGTTAAAAAAGTTGCACTAAACACAACATGCATACATTAAAATAAACTATTACATTTACAGTATATATACACTTTCTGATTAAAATATTTTATATAAATAGTAATACATTTTAAAGGATTAAAAAGTATATGATGTATGACAAGGTATTAGACTGGAAAGGGCTATAGTTTTAATAATCATCAGATATATATATATATATATATATATATATATATATATATATATTTATATATAAATATTTATTTTAAAATAAAAAGAACATATGTGAAGAACACAGAAAAATAAAATATGCATAACTACCTTTGGGTTTAGCACAGATGATCTAATGTGTGTCGGGTTAGCACACGAACAGCGCACTCCATTAAAGTCTATAGGGAGAATTTAACATAGTTGTGATGTCCGAAGTCCTGAAACTAGCATGCATCGAGTTTCGCTTGATCGCTAACTTTTTACATCTGAACTTGTAATATGCACCCTAACCCGACCGCATTGAAAGTCTACTTTCAGTGCAGTTAGCGAAAGAGCAAAAAAAATCCGTTGCCACTTGTAATCTGTCCCAACAATAATAATATATTGTCAACTGATATTGACTAATAGTACATAATAGCACAGCAAAGTAATTCCAGCTTTTCTCCAAGTATAATTGTGGTTGTACAGATGACAGAAAGGGTTAATCAGTATCTCACTAGCACCGGGGTTCTTTCTGTATGCTAGAAATAATGATATATTCAAAGCAAATATTCACATTTCAATAATATGTAGATGCATTTTTTTATTACATTCATTGTTTAAATATTAAAGATATAAGTGAAAATATTTATTTCCTACAAAGTACTATAGTTTCTATGAATTAAAGGGCAGAGCCAAGTTTGAACTATTTTTTTATTTAACTCTGTGTTCTTCTGATAACAATTAGGGACAAATATAAAGCAGGCAATATTATTAAATTTGTACAAACAAGGCTATTAGATAATTTTGTGTTCCACACAACCTTGTTTGGACAGTTTCTTTTATTGTATGTTTTATATCTATACCTAATTGTCATCAGTAGGAAAGACAGATAAGGGGAAACTTAAGTTTAAACATAGCAGTGCCCATTGAATTATGAACAAAACCATTTTCAGAGTTAAATAACTGGAAAAGGGAACAAAATAAATAATATAAGTATAATGAAAAGTTTTTAAACTTCAGGTAAACATTTTGGGGGTCAATTTATTGTAGTGCGAGCGGACGTGATACGATGTAGCATATCATGTTCGCTGCACATTGCTGGTGCAATACCGCCCCTGCAGATTCGTGGCCAATCGGGCGCTAGCAGGGGGTGTCAATCAAACCGATCGTATTCGATCAGGTTGATTTCTGTCCGCCGCCTCAGAGTAGGTGGACAGGTTATGGAGCAGCGGTCTTTAGAGCGCTGCTTCATAACTTCTGTTTCCGGCGAGACTGAAGGCTCGCTGGAAACACGGGGCATCAAGCTATCTCTCTGATATTTTTTACTCAACATAATGGTGTTCAAATGATTGTTTTTGTTGTATTTTGTATCAGCTATTTGTATTTCATGTATCTCCCCATAGAGAGCAGCTTGGTTAGCTATGCATATGCAGTAGGTTGCAGCAAGCAATAGATACTGTTCTGCATTATGTTTTCTCACTGGTATTCAGTTGTCTAGCCTCATTAAATGACTCTCAGCCTTTTCACTTCTCACAACTTGTCAATATTTACATTGCCTCAAGGGAATCATTTATTTCAAATTAACTCTTGATAATCAAGGATTAATGAAAGGGAAAACTGTAGCTGAATTTGATTTGTAAATTCCAAATAATTCTTCAAGGTGAAAAACATACGAAAAATTAAAGATTCCTTTTAGATATCCAAGACAAAAAGTATTGAGCACGTCTACCATATTAGAAATTAAACTCTACTTTATGAATAAAAAAAATAGACAAATAAAGAAAGTACTGATATTTTTAACCCATTTTCTAAATGAAAAATGGAATACAAAATTGAATAAATACATCTTACATCTTTTATTTTAGACTGCTAAGGGAATGCAACTGATATAGTTAAAGGGACATGAAACCCAAAATGTGTCTTTTGTGATTCAGATAGAGAATCCAATTTTAAAAAAGTGTCCTATTTACTTCTATTATCAAATTTGCTTTGTTCTCTTGTTATTTTTTGATGAAGAGATATCTGGATAGGTAGTGTGCACATGTCTGGAGCAGTACATAAAAGGAAATAGTGCTGCCATCTAGTGCTCTTCCTAATGTATGACATTGTTGCAAAACTGGTACAATATAGTGCTGCAGACACGTGCACACTCCAGAACTTACCTTCCAGCTTTTCAACAAAGGATAAGAAGATAAAAAAAGAAAATGTGATAATATAATTAAATTGGAAAGTTGTTTAAAATTGTATTCTCTATCTGAGCATACAGGGTTTTATGTCCCTTTAAGAATCTTTCTTTCTCTCTCTCTTTAGTCCTGATGATCGAAAGTGCTACAAGGCGACGAGATATTCAAAAGGGATCTGTCACCATGTCGAATAAAGCCAGCAAAATATTCAATAGGCAGCATCGCCGCGAGGCATCTTACCATACATTTCAGTGGGTGGCAATGCTGCTCTGATACTGCCGATATATTCAAAGCAGCATCACCACTTACATCAATGCTGCAATGTAAATGATCCCTTTACACAGTATTGTATCAATACAATATGTAAACAGAAACTAAACATATCAGTAATAAACCTATAGGAGCTGGAGAAGTGTGAGTATATGAAATATATACATTGTTTAATCTATATGTATTGTATAGTATAATGTTACAATATGTATGTACACTGTAACTGTGATTGTACTAATCCTCTATTTTGTCATTAGGTGTGTAATTTTACTGATTTTAAGATTACATTATATTGAGAACGCAAATTTGTGATCACATCATTCATATTTATGATTTACAATATTGCAACCGCATGTTCACGTTTGTAATATTCATATTTCATAATATTGTGATCGCAATTGCGCGATCATGTTTTACTTATAATATTGTGATTGCACTGTAGCAAACGTGTTCTATATCAATATTAATTTATATCTTTATCTTTAGATATATAGTAATATAGAACGTTTGCTACAGTGCGATCGTAATATTAACTAAAACGTGATTGCATAATCATTTTTACCTCTATGATTACCTTGTATCTAAGCCCCTTTATCTCAGTGCTTACAAACTTGCATTTTAGCTAAATAGTGCTGGTTCATGCATAATGTTAGCAATATGACACACCCAAACTAGCACTGTCTGGCTGTAAAAACCTTATAAAATGCACTGAGATAAGAGGCGGCCTGCAGAATCTTACAAACAGGCAGAGATTTAGAGGTTTAGAGATGATTAAGTTTATTAATAGAACAATGTTGGTTGTGCAAAGCTGGGGAATGGGTAGTAAAGGAGTTATATAAAAATTCAAGTGTCCCTTTAATATATATATATTTATTTATTTTTAGAAAAAATATATCAAGCCAGGCTGAGGCCAGTCAACCCATGAGTAAGAACCCTGTTCAATATTGACTCCTAGGGGCCGATTTACCAACCCCAGTATCGGCCCCAATGCCTCTGTTTCCCCGCGAGCCTTCAGGAAACAGGTGTTAAGAAGCAGCGATCTTAAGACCGCTGCTCCTTAACTCGTCCGCTGCCTCTGAGGCTGCGGACATCAATCCGCCCGATCGCATACAATTGGGTTGATCGACACCCCCTGCTAGTGGCCGATTGGCTGTGGATCTGCACCAGAACTGCTTGTGCAATGATAAATGCCGACAGTGTATGATGTCGGCATTTATCGATGTCTGGCGGACATGATCGCTACAGCAGATCATGTCCGCCAGGCAGATGATAAATCAGCCACCTAGAATATATTGCACAAATCAATTTGTATACAGGCTGTGCTTTTAGTCATTTTTGTCATTTTAGTATTTGAAGGTTGGTTATGTATGCTGAGCCTGAGCTGGCATTAACACATTAAATATATCCAACTTGCTTAATAGCATTTTTACACTGGATTCTTAAGCCAAATGACTAAATGATTAAGTAGCAGAACCATACTTCATGCTGCATTTAGTTGTGCTGGTTACATAGCAACATAGCCTATGATGAATAAAGGGCATAAGTTTATCAAATTCATCTCATGTTAAATTTAATCATCTGATATACTCATCCTATATTTATAGTTTTATTGATTCAGAGGAAGACAAACAAAACCCAGTAAAACATTTGCCAATTATGCCTCATAAAGGGAAAACACATCTTTCCTGACTCCAGTAATGGAATCATTTTATAAATTAGATCAGCATCTTTCCTGTATTTACATTGTTCAAAACATCTCTGTTTGCCTATTTATTTTTCTAAGGTCTGTCATCAACATTCAGTATAGTGGCACATTTTCTCAATCTCTTTAACTATCAATTTAAAATGTCCTTAATATGTACTGGTAATTAAGTATTTGGCAATGTAAACAATCACATTTGGTTTTAGATTTATGTCTATTCTCCTTTTAAATGTATCAACTTATTTTAATATATTTGATTACCATTAAAGAGTGTTAGATGTTTTATTTTTGTGCTTACCATCTACAATTTGGACACAAACCCATATTTTCTCATGATTCACATAGAGTATACAATTTTAAACAGCTTTCCAATTTACTTCTATTATCAAATTTTCTTCATTTGTTTGGTGTCCTTCATTGAAGGAGCAGAAATACACTACTGGGAGCTAGCTGAACACACTGAGTAAGCCAATAACAAAAGGCACAAGAAAAGTAAGAATTGACAGATTTTGATATCATAATGATATGATTTATTAAACAATTATAAATATCTGAATGATAGATTATAGATTTGTTTTTAACTGATATTAATTACAGAAATATTTAAGTATTAATTTATTATTGGAAATTTCTGTAGACATGTACAATGTACCCTAATAGAAGATATTGTAAATTTATACATTATACTTTTGTTCGTATCTTACCTGATCTAATTTATTTTAGTCTTGATTATTTATTTTATTTTATTTATGTATCTTCTATGTTTGCCTTATATATAAGGGAACTTTGTGTGTCAAATTAGGTTTAAGAAAGAAAGATTTATTGAGTATTTAAAAGTATTGCATTTATTGTTATATAGTTTATGCATTTAAGTATACTTAGACATTGATCTTTTTGAAAGTAGGAGCTCTCTCTTACCTTTCGCTCTCTTTACATATACTATTTCATATTAGTTCAATTAAAATTTAAGCTTAACTTTCACTCTTTTTATTTACTAGTACATTAGTTTCTCAGTAATGTTTTCATTTTTTAGCTTATGGTTATCGCAAATTAGAGGGGCATGTGACCTCATATTCAGAAAGGAAGACAGCCTTGAATCCTAGAAGTGACATCTTAATCAAAAGAGGATCTTCTTCATTTTAAAAATTGGTGTCACTTATCTGTCTTGGTCAGGTGTGGTTATGAGTTTTAATATTATCCCCCTGCCCGTAGTTAAAACTACGGTTTGGCTGCTACTGCAAGTGTCTCTAATTTTAGTGCAATAACCTGTTACTTAAAGAGACATTTGACCCATCATTTGAAGGGTAAAAAGGTCGAAATGTTTTTAAAATGAGGGGGTCTCACTTCACTCTAAGGCCCCCGATATTCAAAACATTTACAGACTGACACGAAACTGCCTGCTTGGGTTCGACAGGCTCGAAGTCTGTTTATTCCAAAAAAGGGGGCTGAACTGTGAAGTGCCATTGAGAGAAGATGTGCCTCCCATAGGATATAATGGGGATCACTAAGACCAGAAAAAGTCAGCGGACATCACCACTCGTCTGCACTATCACTGGTGGGGGCGGAGCTGTATTTAAAGTGTTCCTACATAGCAAAGACATAGGCCCCTATTTATCAACCTGTCAACTTACTTGCATTCGCCGGCACCAATATGCTCGCCTAAGATCGCCTAACATCGCTGCCGCGGACCTGAATACGTTCTCCAAAGTTACCAAAAAAGCTGTCAAAAAGCCGCGCACCAAGTACCAAGTGCTCTTCGGCTTTTTCCCAGCTTTATTGGTATACTGTCACTAAACACCCACACTATACAATACTGTTTTACCCCTATACCGCTGCCCCCGGACCCCGCAGCAACTAAATAAAGTTATTAACTCCTAAACCGCCGCTCCCGGAGCCCACCACCACCTACATTATACTTATTAACCCCTAATCTGCCGCCCCCTACACCACCACCACCTACATTATGTTATTAACCCCTAATCTGCTCCCCCCCTACACCGCTGCCACCTACATAACACTTATTAACCCCTAATCTGCCGTCCCCAACGTCGCCGCCAATATATTAAATTTATTAACCCTAAACCTGTCTAACCCTAACACCCCCTAACTTAAATCTAATTTAAATAAATATAAATAAAATTACTATTATTACCTACATTATTCCTATTAAAAACTAAATACTTACCTATGAAATAAACCCTAAGATAGCTACAATATAACTAATAGTTACATTGTAGCAGCTTAGGGTTTATTTTTATTTTACAGGCAAGTTTGTATTTATTTTAACTAGGTAGAATAGTTATTAAATAGTTATTAACTATTTAATAACTACCTAGTTAAAATAAATACAAAAATACCTGTAAAATAAAACTTAACCTAAGTTACAATAGCACCTAACACTACACTACAATTAAATACAATTAACTAAATTACATACAATTAACTAAATTAAATATAATAACCTAAATTAAATTATCTAAAGTACAAACCCCCCCCCACTAATTTACAGAAAATAATAAACAAATTAAAGAAATTTAAACTAATTACACCTAATCCAATAGCCCTATCAAAATAAAAAAAGCCCCCCAAAATAAAAAAAAACCCTAGCCTAAACTAAACTATCAATAGCCCTTAAAAGGGCCTTTTGCGGGCCATTGCCCCAAAGTAATCAGCTCTTTTACCTGTAAAAAAAAAATACAAACAACCCCCTCAATAGTAAAACCCACCACCCACACAACCAACCCCCCTACAAAAATACTAACTAAAAAAACCTAAGCTCCCCATTGCCCTGAAAAGGGAATTTGGATGGGCATTGCCCTTAAAAGGGCAGTTAGATCTTTTGCAGCCCAAAGCCCTAATCTAAAAATAAAACCCACCCAATACACCCTTAAAAAAACCTTACACTAACCCCCTGAAGATCTACTTACCGGGAGATGTCTTCATCCAAGCTGGGCAGAAGTGGTCCTCCTGACGGGCAGAAGTCTTCATCCAAGCCGGGCAGAAGTTGACCTCCAGACGGGCAGAAGTCTTCATCCAAGCCGGGCAGAAGTGGTCCTCCAGACGGCAGAAGTCTTCATAGAATAGAATGCGAGCTCAATCCTATTGGCTGTTCCAATCAGCCAGTAGGATTAAAGTTCAATCCTATTGGCTGATTGCATCAGCCAATAGGATTTTTTCTACCTTAATTCCGATTGGCTGATAGAATTCTATCAGCCAATCGGAATCTAAGGGACGCCATCTTGGATGACGTCACTTAAAGGAACCTTCATTCATTGGGTAGTCGTCGGCCGAAGAGGATGCTCCGCATCAGATGTCTTGAAGATGGACCCGCTATGCGCAGGATGGATGAAGATAGAAGATGCTGTCTGGATGAAGACTTCTGCCATCTGGAGGACCACTTCTGCCCGGCTTGGATGAAGACTTCTGCCCGTCTGGAGGACCACTTCTGCCCGGCTTGGATGAAGACTTCTGCTCTTCTGGAGGACCACTTCTGCCCGGCTTGGATGAAGACGTCTCCCGGTAAGTCGATCTTCAGGGGGTTAGTGTTAGGTTTTTTTAAGGGTGTATTGGGTGAGTTTTATTTTTAGGTTAGGGCTGCAAAAGATCTAACTGGCCTTTTAAGGGCAATGACCATCCAAATGCCCTTTTCAGGGCAATGGGGAGCTTAGGTTTTTTTAGTTAGTATTTTTTTGGGGGGGTTGGTTGTGTGGGTGGTGGGTTTTACTGTTGGGGGGTTGTTTGTATTTTTTTTTACAGGTAAAAGAGCTGATTACTTTGGGGGAATGGCCCGCAAAAGGCCCTTTTAAGGGCTATTGGTAGTTTAGTTTAGGCAAGGTTTTTTTTATTTTGGGGGGGCTTTTTTATTTTGATAGGGCTATTAGATTAGGTGTAATTAGTTTAAATTTCTGTAATTTGTTTATTATTTTCTGTAATTTAGTGTTGTTTTTATTGTACTTTAGATAATTTAATTTAGGTTATTGTATTTAATTTAGTTAATTGTATTTAATTTAGTTAATTTATTTAATTATAGTGTAGTGTTAGGTGTAATTGTAACTTAGGTTAGGTTTTATTTTACAGGTACTTTTGTATTTATTTTAGCTAGGTAGTTATTAAATAGTTAATAACTATTTAGTAAATATTCTACCTAGTTAAAAAAAAAAAAAAAACTTGCTTGTAAAATAAAAATAAACCCTAAGATGGCTACAATGTAACTATTAGTTATATTGTAGCTAACTTAGGCCTAGATTTGGAGTTTGGCGGTAGCCGTGAAAACCAGCGTTAGAGGCTCCTAACGCTGGTTTTAGGCTACCGCCGGTATTTGGAGTCATTCAAAAAAGGGTCTAACGCTCACTTTTCAGCCGCGACTTTTCCATACCGCAGATCCCCTTACGTCAATTGCGTATCCTATCTTTTCAATGGGATCTTTCTAACTCTGGTATTTAGAGTCGTGTCTGAAGTGAGCATTAGAAATCTAACAACAAAACTCCAGCCACAGAAAAAAGTCAGTAGTTAAGAGCTTTCTGGGCTAACGCCGGTTTATAAAGCTCTTAACTACTGTGCTCTAAAGTACACTAACACCCATAAACTACCTATGTACCCCTAAACCGAGGCCCCCCCACATCGCCGACACTCGATTAAATTATTTTAACCCCTAATATGCCGACCATCACCTACGTTATACTTATGTACCCCTAATCTGCTGCCCCTAACACCGCCGACCCCTATATTATATTTATTAACCCCTAACCTGCCCCCCACAACGTCGCAGCCAGCTACCTACAATAATTAACCCCTAATCTGCCGACCGCAAAGAGCCGCCACCTACATTATAGCTATGTACCCCTATTCTGCTGCCCCTAACACCGCCGACCCCTATATTATATTTATTAACCCCTAATCTGCCCCCCTCAACGTCGCCTCCACCTGCCTACACTTATTAACCCCTAATCTGCCGAGCGGACCGCACCGCTACTATAATAAAGTTATTAACCCCTAATCCGCCTCACTAACCCTATAATAAATAGTATTAACCCCTAATCTGCCCTCCCTAACATCGCCGACACCTAACTTCAATTATTAACCCCTAATCTGCCGACTGGAGTTCACCGCTATTCTAATAAATGTATTAAACCCTAAAGCTAAGTCTAACCCTAACACTAACACCCCCCTAAGTTAAATATTATTTTAATCCAACAAAATTAATTAACTCTTCTTAAATAAATTATTCCTATTTAAAGCTAAATACTTACCTGTAAAATAAATCCTAATATAGCTACAATATAAATTATATTTATATTATAGCTATTTTAGGATTAATATTTATTTTACAGGTAACTTTGTATTTATTTTAACCAGGTACAATAGCTATTAAATAGTTAAGAACTATTTAATAGCTAAAATAGTTAAAATAATTACAAATTTACCTGTAAAATAAATTCTAACCTAAGTTACAATTAAACCTAACACTACACTATCAATAAATAAATTAAATAAAATACCTATAATTATCTACAATTAAACCTAACACTACACTATCAATAAATAAATTAAATACAATTCCTACAAATAAATACAATGAAATAAACTAACTAAAGTACAAAAAATAAAAAAGAACTAAGTTACAAAAAATAAAAAAATATTTACAAACATTAGAAATATATTACAACAATTTTAAACTAATTACACCTACTCTAAGCCCCCTAATAAAATAACAAAGCCCCCCAAAATAAAAAAATGCCCTACCCTATTCTAAATTACTAAAGTTCAAAGCTCTTTTACCACATACCCCTAATCTAACCCAAACCCCCCTTAAATAAACCTAACACTAAGCCCCTGAAGATCTCCCTACCTTGAGTCGTCTTCACCCAGCTGAGCCAAATTCTTCATCCAAGCGGAGCAAGAAGAGGTCCTCCATCCGGTAGAAGTCTTCATCTAAGCGGGGCAGAAGAGGTCTTCCATCCGATTGAAGTCTTCATCCAAGCGGCATCTTCTATAGTCATCCATCCGGAGCGGAGCGGCAGCATCATGAAGACCTCCGACGCGGAACATCCATCCTGGCCGACGACTGAACGACGAATGACGGTTCCTTTAAATGATGTCATCCAAGATGGCGTCCCTCGAATTCCGATTGGCTGATAGGATTCTATCAGCCAATCGGAATTAAGGTAGGAATATTCTGATTGGCTGATGGAATCAGCCAATCAGAATCAAGTTCAATCCGATTGGCTGATCCAATCAGCCAATCAGATTGAGCTCGCATTCTATTGGCTGTTCCGATCAGCCAATAGAATGCAAGCTCAATCTGATTGGCTGATTGGATCAGCCAATAGGATTGAACTTGATTCTGATTGGCTGACTACATCAGCCAATCAGAATTTTCCTACCTTAATTCCGATTGGCTGATAGAATCCTATCAGCCAATCGGAATTCGAGGGACGCCATCTTGGATGACGTCTTTTAAAGGAACCGTCATTCGTCGTTCAGTCGTCGGCCAGGATGGATGTTCCGCGTCAGAGGTCTTCAGGATGCTGCCGCTCCGGATGGATGACGATAGAAGATGCCGCTTGGATGAAGACTTCAATCGGATGGAAGACCTCTTCTGCCACGCTTGGATGAAGACTTCTACCGGATGGAGGACCTCTTCTTGCTCCGCTTGGATGAAGAATTTGGCTCGGCTGGGTGAAGACGACTCAAGTTAGGGAGATATTCAGGGGCTTAGTGTTAGGTTTATTTAAGGGGGGTTTGGGTTAGATTAGGGGTATGTGGGTGGTGGGTTGTAATGTTGGGGGGGGGTATTGTATGTTTTTTTTTTACAGGCAAAAGAGCTGAACTTCTTGGGGCATGCCCCGCAAAGGGCCCTGTTCAGGGCTGGTAAGGTAAAAGAGCTTTGAACTTTAGTAATTTAGAATAGGGTAGGGCATTTTTTTATTTTGTGGGGCTTTGTTATTTTATTAGGGGGCTTAGAGTAGGTGTAATTAGTTTAAAATTGTCGTAATATATTTCTAATGTTTGTAAATATTTTTTTATTTTTTGTAACTTAGTTCTTTTTTATTTTTTGTACTTTAGTTAGTTTATTTCATTGTATTTATTTGTAGGAATTGTATTTAATTTATTTATTGATAGTGTAGTGTTAGGTTTAATTGTAGATAATTATAGGTATTTTATTTAATATATTTATTGATAGTGTAGTGTTAGGTTTAATTGTAACTTAGGTTAGGATTTATTTTACAGGTAAATTTGTAATTATTTTAACTATTTTAGCTATTAAATAGTTAAGAACTATTTAATAGCTATTGTACCTGGTTAAAATAAATACAAAGTTACCTGTAAAATAAATATTAATCCTAAAATAGCTATAATATCATTATAATTTATATTGTAGCTATATTAGGATTTATTTTACAGGTAATATTTAGCTTTAAATAGGAATAATTTATTTAATAAGAGTTAATTTATTTAGTTAGATTTAAATTATATTTAAGTTAGGGGGGTGTTAGTGTTAGGGTTAGACTTAGCTTTAGGGGTTAATACATTTATTAGAATAGCGGTGAGCTCCAGTCGGCAGATTAGGGGTCAATAATTGAAGTTAGGTGTCGGCGATGTTAGGGAGGGCAGATTAGGGGTTAATACTATTTATTATAGGGTTAGTGAGGCGGATTAGGGGTTAATAACTTTATAATAATAGCGGTGCGGTCCGCTCAGCAGATTAGGGGTTAATAAGTGTAGGCAGGTGGAGGCGACATTGTGGGGGGCAGATTAGGGGTTAATAAATATAATATAGGGGTCGGCGGTGTTAGGGGCAGCAGATTAGGGGTACATAGGGATAATGTAAGTAGCGGCGGTTTACGGAGCGGCAGATTAGGGGTTAAAAATAATATACAGGGGTCAGCGATAGCGGGGGCGGCAGAATAGGGGTTAATAAGTGTAAGGTTAGGGGTGTTTAGACTCGGGGTACATGTTAGAGTGTTAGGTGCAGACGTAGGAAGTGTTTCCCCATAGGAAATAATGGGGCTGCGTTAGGAGCTGAACGCGGCTTTTTTGCAGGTGTTAGGTTTTTTTTCAGCTCAAACAGCCCCATTGTTTCCTATGGGGGAATCGTGCACAAGCACGTTTTTGAGGCTGGCCGCGTCCGTAAGCAACTCTGGTATCGAGAGTTGAAGTTGTGTTAAATATGCTATACGCTCCTTTTTTGGAGCCTAACGCAGCCATTCTGTGGACTCTCAATACCAGAGTTATTTTAAAGGTGCGGCCAGAATAAAGCCAGTGTTAGATACGCGGGTCGTTACCGACAAAACTCTAAATCTAGCGGTTAGGGTTTATTTTATAGGTAAGTATTTAGTTTTAAATAGGAATAATGTAGTTAATGATAGTAATTTTATTTATTTTAGATTTGTTAGGGGTGTTAGGGTTAGACTTAGGTTTAGGGGTTAATAAATTTAATATAGTGGCGGCGACATTGGGAACAGCAGATTAGGGGTTAATAAGTGTTATGTAGGTGGCGGCGGTGTAGGGGGGGGCAGATTAGAGGTTAATAAGTGTTATGTAGGTGGCGGCGGTGTAGAGGGGGCAGATTAGGGGTTAATAACATAATGTAGGTTGCGGCGGTGTAGGGGGGGCAGATTAGGGGTTAATAAGTATAATGTAGGTGGCGGCAGTGTCAGGGGCGGCAGATTAGGGGTGTTTAGACTCGGGGTATATGTTAGGGTGTTAGGTGTAAACATAACTTTATTCTCCCGCAGGAATCAATGGGATATCGGGCAGCAGCGAACATGAGCTTTCGTTGCTTTCAGACTCCCATTGATTCCAATGGCATCCACCGCCTCTAGGGCGGCGGATTGAAAAGCAGGTACGCTGGGCCGGAATAGTGCCGAGCGTACCTGATAGAAATTTGCGGCTACTGACTTTTATAATAAATTTATGTATTATATTAAAATGCATATACAGTGGGGCAAAAAAGTATTTAGTCAGCCACCAATTGTGCAAGTTCTCCCACTTAAGAAGATGAGAGAAGCCTGTAATTTTCATCATAGGTATACCTCAAAATGTGGAAACAAATCCAGATAATCCCATTGTCTGATTTGGAAAGCATTTATTTGCATATTATGGGGAAAAATAAGTATTTGGTCAATATCAAAAGTTAATCTCAATACTTTGTTATATATCCTTTGTTGGCAATGACAGAGGTCAAACGTTTTCTGTAAGTCTTCACAAGGTTGTCACACACTGTTGCTGGTATGTTGGCCCATTCCTGCATGCAGATCTCCTCTCGAGTGATGTTTTCGGGCTGTTGCTGGGCAACACAGACTTTCAACTCCCTCCAAAGGTTTTCTATTGGGTTGAGATCTGGAGACTGGCTAGTCCACTCCAGGACCTTGAAATGCTTCTTACGAAGCCACTCCTTCGTTGCCCGGGCGGTGGGTTTGGGATCATTGTCATGCTGAAAGACCCAGCCACGTTTCATCTTCAATGTCCTTGCTGATGGAAGGAAGTTTGCACTCAAAATCTCACGATATATGGCCCCATTCATTCTTTCATGTACACGGATCAGTCGTCCTGTTCCCTTTGCAGAGAAACAGCCCCAAAGCATGATGTTGCCACCCCCATGCTTCACAGTAGGTATGGTGTTCTTTGGTTGCAACTCAGCATTCTCTCTCCTCCAAACACTACAATTTGTGTTTCTACCAAACAGTTCTACTTTGGTTTCATCTGACCATATGACATTCTCCCAATCCGCTTCTGGATCATCAAAATGCTCTCTATCATACTTCAGACAGGCCCGGACATGTACTGGCTTAAGCAGAGGGACACGTCTGGCACTGCAGGATCTGAGTCCCTGGCAGCGTAGTGTGTTACTGATGGTAGCCTTTGTTACGTTGGTCCCAGCTCTCTGCAGGTCATTCACTAGGTCCCCCCGTGTGGTTCTGGGATGTTTGCTCACGGTTCTTGTGATCATTTTGACCCCACGGGGGGAGATCTTGCGTGGAGCCCCAGATCGAGGGAGATTATCAGTGGTCTTGTATGTCTTCCATTTTCTAATTATTGCTCCCACAGTTGATTTCTTCACACCAAGCTGCTTGCCTATTGCAGATTCAGTCTTCCCAGCCTGGTGCAGGTCTACAATTTTGTTTCTGGTGTCCTTCGAAAGCTCTTTGGTCTTCACCATAGTGGAGTTTGGAGTGTGACTGTTTGAGGTTGTGGACAGGTGTCTTTTATACTGATAACAAGTTCAAACAGGTGCCATTAATACAGGTAATGAGTGGAGGACAGAGGAGCCTCTTAAAGAAGAAGATACATGTTGCCACCCCCATGCTTCACAGTAGGTATGGTGTTCTTTGGTTGCAACTCAGCATTCTCTCTCCTCCAAACACGACGAGTTGTGTTTCTACCAAACTGTGATGATATGTGATGAATTATCAATATAAACTTAAGAGTTTAATTATATGAGTTTTGTTGCTCTGAGTTACTACAATCCAGGAAGCAATGACAATGTTACCTGGGAAAGTATACAGTGAGTCAGTTTCTGATTGAGTAAAATTAACACTTATAATGGACCAAAAGGTGATTATAATAAGAGTTATAATAGAAGGATTAAGGTGGATAGATCCTTACATATACTTGTTTAACATATAAGAAAACGTAGACTTAGACTGTTACAAAGCTAGATCTCCAACAGCGTTCTGTTTTAGCACAATGTATCTGTATAATACTGATCCAAAATGAATATCCCAATCTTCACACACTCACACTAAAATATATACAGAGAACATGCAGTTCGGATAATAGACTGAAGTAGTGATGCTTAGAAGTCAGATTTCCGTAAAGTACTTGTGAGCAAACAGAATTACAGTGTACTAATTCCCCAGGAATTAAGGTTAAACAGAGGCTTCGATATAAGTACCTTACCCGATGTAAAGGTCTGAAGTTTAGCCAGAAGGGAGATAGGACGAGAATTACCTTGTTTTCCGATGCGAATACCTTGAGCCGTCCGGTGTGAGTGTGACTTACTTACGGAACGCAGGAAAGTAGATCCAGCGATTGTGCTTGTCTCAGCAGAGATAATCCGCAAAATATGTGACAGGCTTAGTACTCAATGTGAGTAAAAGAGACAAATAGAACAAATTAACAAGCTCCTTGTAGTTAGTTTAGAGCGTTAGAACACCAGAGAGCTTCAATACCTAATTCAATAAGTTTGACCTGAAGTCAAGAGGAAGTGTCTCCTGCTTAACCGAAGAGACACAGGTTACTTCAATTTTCAGGCAGGGAATTGCTGTAATAGGCTCTCTTAAATAGGGAAAGGAAGTAAGTGGGTGGGAGTATACCTTAAAGGTATATCACACAAACAGTTCTACTTGGGTTTCATCTGACCATATGACATTTTCCCAATCCACTTCTGGATCATCCAAATGCTCTCTAGCATACTTCAGACGGGCCTGGACATGTACTGGCTTAAGCAGGGGGACATGTCTGGCACTGCAGGATCTGAGTCCCTGGTGGCGTCGTGTGTTACTGATGGTAGCCTTTGTTACCTTGGTCCCAGCTCTCTGCAGGTCATTCACTAGGTCCCCCCGTGTGGTTCTGGGATGTTTGCTTACCGTTCTTGAGATCATTTTGACCCCACGGAGTGAGATCTTGCGTGGAGCCCCAGATCGAGGGAGATTATCAGTGGTCTTGTATGTCTTCCATTTTCTAATTATTGCTCCCACAGTTGATTTCTTCACACCAAGCTGCTTGCCTATTGCAGATTCAGTCTTCCCAGCCTGGTGCAGGTCTACAATTTTGTTTCTGGTGTCCTTCGACAGCTCTTTGGTCTTCACCATAGGGGAGTTTGGAGTGTGACTGTTTGAGGTTGTGGACAGGTGTCTTTTATACTGATAACAAGTTCAAACAGGTGCCATTAATACAGGTAATGAGTGGAGGACAGAGGAGCCTCTTAAAGAAGAAGATACAGGTCTGTGAGAGCCAGAAATCTTGCTTGTTTGTAGGTGACCAAATACTTATTTTCCACCATAAAATGCAAATAAATTATTTCCAAATCAGTCAATGTGATTGTCTGGATTTGTTTCCACATTTTGTCTCTCATAGTTGAGGTATACCTATGATGAAAATTACAGGCCTCTCTCATCTTCTTAAGTGGGAGAACTTGCACAATTGGTGGCTGACTAAATACTTTTTTTGCCCCACTGTACATGAAATATTATGGGTCAGATTACAAGTGGAGCGCTAAATAGTGCTTTAACCTCTTAAGGACATATGACGGAATTTTTCCGTCATAAAACAATTGAGCAAACTGAAAGCTGTGTCCTTAAAGGGTTAATAAAAGTGATTGTTGCACTTCACTGTGTAATAGCAGCGCAGCAATGTGAACTGGACCTTGCGTTCGCTTTGCTGGGAAGCATTGCGCTCACGAGAGCACGCTTCCATTGGCTCCTATGGGAGCCTCATTATGATACCTTCAGAAATGGCATCAGAACATTGCACAGCAAAGGAGGTAAGTAGCACAGCAATGGCAGCAATCTTAAATATATATGTATATGACTATATACATATATATGTATGTGTTAATATGTGTGGGAACACAAAGTTCCTATATACCGCAATGTAAAGGCACTTTTCAGTGCTGATTTTTTTTCTAACACCCCACTCCCGCCAACTTTACCCCCAAAATACTGTCTAATGCAGTTATTTTGTTGAAAAATAAAGATGCTACTCTGATTTGATCTCTGGTAAATTTTATAAGTGTTAATTGCTACTGTCAGCTTGCAGTAGCAATAACCAGCCACTTGTAATGGCTGGTTAATTATCGCGCTCCTGCAAAGGGGCAAATGGGCCTGTATGCAGGCACGCGATAATTTAGCGCTCCTCTTATAATCTAGCACTATATACTATATATATATATATATATATATATATATATATATATATATATATATATATATACATATATATACAGTGACGGCTTGTGGGTTATAATATATATATAGATAGATATAATCTATATCTATATCATATATATATATATATATATATATATATATATATATATGTGTGTGTGTATATAAATATAAATATATATATATATATAAATCTACATATATATATATATATATATATATATGTGTGTGTGTATGTATATATAAATAAATATATATATAATATATATATATATATATATATATATATATATATATATAACATAACCAACAAAAAACTCTTATGAGGAGTAGTGTGTGTGCTCTGTCCCTCCTAAAGCCCCCAGGTGACTCACTCATCACTGGCTGCAGCTGCCCGGTCAGTCCCCACTGGTAATCAAAGGAAGATCTTAAAAAAGCAAAAAAAAAAAAAAATTGTACAAAATAGGAGTTTCTAAAGCTTTTTTTTTTCAAAGATTTTCTCTGAACCTCGTGGAAACAAAATATATGAGGACAACGTAAAAGTAAAACACAGCAGCTTATTCTGCTTTGTTCAATTTCAGCCCCTATGGCAGATTTGTTTTACCTGCAATGCTGCATGAGAACACGATAACGAAGTACAATTAGTGACCAGATGACTGAACCACCTGTGGCATTCTGAAAATCTGGTGTGTAAGTGGGCGCCGTTGAGGGGGAGGAGCTTAGTCAAGAGTCATCATGTGACTTCAGTGATGACGTATCCAGACCGGTTTAGCACCACCTCACTGGCTCACTCGCACAGGCTGAACTGTGCGATTAAGCCAGTATAGGGATGCTTTGGAGGGTGCTAGTGGCGTCTCAGCATCTGCATGAAAAGCAATACAGGCAGCTAATGAGACAGTTATGTAGGCTCTACCGCACATGCGGTTAAATAAAGAAAAAACTGTGAAAAATAAATAAATATTTTACAACAAAAACAGTTTTGCTTTAACTTTTTTGTGGGTATAAATTAAATATAATTTTTCCCATAGGGGGGCTATTGGAAAAATTATATATTTTTTTTTCCTTTTTCTTTTGACTGGGGGTTCACATGCGGGTGTACACAAATGGAGGAGCCTCCTCTAAACTATTAACTCCTTATGTGTCCTCATCGCCAGGGCAACCTAACCCCGCTACATTATTAACCGCTTACCTGCCACAAACCCCATTACAATAAACCCTAACTTATTAAGCCTCTAACAGCTAACCCCAAAAGACCCCTAACATAAGACCTCCTAAATTACACAAAAAAATAAAAACACTTGCATTACAAAAAATATATTTTTTTACCAAAAACAAAAAATACATTACAAAAAATAAAAAAAACACAACCAATAAGACCTTTCCTAAAACTAAAGTCCTCTTAAAAAAACACCCCTAGAAAAACTAAACTAACTCTAAACCTAAAATAATTTTTTTTTTGCTAAAAAAATCCCTACACTAAAACTAAAGTAACCCCCCCCCTCCCAAAAAAAAAACAAAAAACACAGCAACTCTCTTTAAAAAATAAAATGAAAGATTTTCCTATTGGCTGATTTGAAATTGCTTTTGAAAATCAGTCAATAGAAATGTAAGGCGTTTTTTTAGACAGGCAAAATAGCTAAATCACTTATTCTCTTTTCAGGGCATACTTTTTTTGCTAGATAGTTTTTTTTAGTGTAGGTTTTTTATTAGAATGTTTTTTTAGACTGGCAAAAAAACTATGATCACTTTTGTCCTTTTCAGGGCATACTTTTTTTGCCAGTTAGGTTTATTTAGTGTAGGTTTTTTTTTTTTTTAGAATAGTTTTTTTAGTGTAGGTTTGACTGGCAAAAGAGCTATGAATATTTTAGGGCCCCGCCAGACAAATGCCTACTCAGGGCAATTTTTTCAACTAGGGCACTGCCCAACAAATATCCTTTTCAGGACAATTTCTAGAGAAGGTTGTAGTGTTAGTTTAGGCTTTTTATAGGGGTGGGCTTTTTTTTAAGGGAACTTTAGTATTACGATAGGTCTTCTCTTACTGGTTAGGTTTCTTTATTTTTTCTAATGCTAGTGTTTTATTTTGTGCAACTTAAGGAGTCTTAGGTTAGAGGTCTTGTTGTAACTGTTAGAAGATTAACAGGTTAGGGGTTATTGCAATGGTGGGTTGTGGTGGTTAAGATTTATAGGTTAGAGATTATTGCGGGGGGTTGTGGCTGTTAGGGGGTTAATAGTGTAGGGGGTTTATTATTGTGGGGTAATTTATTGCAGTATAGGGGTTAAGTAGTTTAGGGGTAATTGTGGTGGGGGTTATGTCAGTTTGAGGGTTAATAGTGTAGGCTGTGGTATGTGTATTTTGTTGTGAAATATGTTTACTTTACATTACCAATGCAATGTATAGTAATACGCCTCTCGCGATGCTGCCTTTAAACACTGATGTCAGTTGATTGGAATATTTCCCCGGCTTTCTCAACATATCGACTGATCCATTTTGAATATCTCACCACCTCATGGCACTTTCGATCATCGGGGCCTAAGTGTTGAGAGCCTCTCCAGTTCACCAACAGCATTAAAGAAGTGCTCCAGCCTTGAGGCAATTATTCATTGAATATGTTATCATTACACCAATCCTTATGACATCACAGCTTACAGTAAAGTAAAAATGTAACTTTCATGATTCAAACAAAACATGTAATTTTTCCAAATTACATATATTATCAAATTTGCTTTGTTCTCTTGGTATTTTTTCTTGAAAAGTTAACCTAGGTAGGTTGATAGGAGCTCATGAGCATGCACATATATTTAGAAGTCTATGACAGCAGTGTTTGGAACTATGTAATACTGTTATAAACAATGTTGAAAACATTGCTGCCAAATGGCTAAAGACACAAGTACACTCCTGAACTCATCTAAGATTACATTTTAACAAAGGATACCAAGAGAGCTAAGTAAAATTTATAATAGAAGTAAATTGGAAAGTTGTTAAAAAAAAACATCACTGTGTATCCAATACATTTAAGTTTAATTTTGACTTCACAGTCCCTTTAAAGTGAAAGTCAATTCTAGCATTTCTGAAATGCTAGTATTAACTATTGAAACAAATAAATCAGACTTTAATTCATGAAGTATAACAAAGTGCATGCAGAAAGCTCCTTTATTTGTTTCAAGTGATCGCCGAGCTTAGCTGTTCAGGCAGCCCACGGCAGAAATTTATTTTGCTAAGAGGTGACATTTTCACCTCTTAGTAAATAGCGTGCGGGAAATCCGGCTCCCATGGGCGCCAAGCTGGATTTACCGCATGCCTATTGGCTAAGAGGCGAAAATGTGGGGCTTCCTTAGCTGCTCAGAACGTTGATCGCTTGAAGCAAATAAGGGAGCTTTCCCATTTATTTGTTTCAAGATCAGACAGGATAACATGGTAAAGTCCTCTGCACAAGGGAAGAAAAACAGAGAATGATACTGGATCATTCGCCATTGCCAAAAAGTATCAATCTTGCCTTTGACATCTGAAAATGTGCTGAAGTGATATAAATAGGTTAATTTTGCATAACTTATACTCAGGGCCCCATGTATTAAGCATCGTGCGGACACACTTCTATACTTGAGAAGTTGTTGGCATGCCTTTGCTGCATACATGCAGCGGATCTGTTCATCCGCTGGACCATATGTATCATTAGACACTCTGATGAGTGTTTATGCCCACCCCTTCTCTCGCATGAGAGATTCGTTTGTCAATCACCCAGAGTGAGCAAGTTTGGGGTGATTTTTCTTTGCCACCTATGAGGGTGTAAAAAGCAGCATGTGCGAACCTGCCCCACAAGGGCTCCAGAGCAGCTTACGCCGATTCGTACATGGAGCCCTTAGACATGAGCAGTAGCAGAAAAAATATGTTTTTTTATTCTCTTACATAATCCACAATATTGTTTATTTACTCTTACAATTTGATTGACAGTTTGAGACGCCAGATCAAAAGCTGTGTCAAAGCGGTAGTGAACAAGTTACCAAAAATAGAACAACTCTTTAGGATATTGTATAATAATATAAAGGGAAATAACACTTTTATATATTATTAAAACATCAAGACTGTTGCTGATTTTTTCCATATTTGCTGGAAAATGCAAGAAGCCATAGATAATATTTTACAGAGCTTGTCTTTATAAGGATCACATGCTTCAAGATTATTTTCTTGTGAGAATCAAGTGCCAAACTAATATACTCACATCACTGGTGCTTAAACATTTTGCAAATGGTATAATATTAGTTATACTTTTTTTTTTAATATACCAAGTTAGACCAATTACTCATTACATAGTAACAGTAAATGTGTTAGAGACACTTTAATCAAAATATCCTGTTAAAGAGCCATTATAATCAATGGTTACCATAAGATAATGTTCCTATTTGACAAATATAAGTGAGAGACACTTTCATTGAAATGTTTTGTTACTATAATGTCACAATAAAATGGTTCTTATCTGACCAATATGGATACAGCACTTTCAGAAATTGTGTTTTTTTGCCTTATAGTAAACATATTGCTGAATATTTACACTGAAATCTGCATAATTACAGTTATTACTAATTGTAATATATTATAAAAAAAAAAAAAATAATAAAAAAAGTTAAAGTGAATGTAAAGTTGAGCAGAGTGTGCAATGGCAATTGTAAGTTTATCACAAATAAACCTAAGTTTAATTCATCAAAATACTTATAAAAGGTATATATTGTCAATATTAGATTTTTTTTTTTTTTTAAATATTACAGACGTTAATACGCCCGCATTATTAAAATTTTTCATCACAGTGACGATTCCACAATCCTCTAATGAATGTTGCCCCCCGAGGCGTCTGGCCCCTTTTTCTTACACACCAACACTATAATCTGCGCATGCGGCAAATAAATATTTTTCTGGTAAGTAGATATGCGTG
Organism: Bombina bombina; assembly: GCF_027579735.1. NCBI lineage: Eukaryota > Metazoa > Chordata > Amphibia > Anura > Bombinatoridae > Bombina > Bombina bombina. The sequence continues at coordinate 618,173,884 of NC_069504.1, forward strand.
TTCATGAGATGCGCATGCTCTGTTTCAATCCTTTGGATACATCAGTTGATATCAACAGTTGATATACAGCTCCTTACATAGTGAAGCATTATATAAAGCTGACTTATATTGTAAAAGCATTACTTATAACAGTAAATCGCAGACGTATTTAACATATATAAGCGATTACTCAATTATTTAAATAATATTTTATTCTTATGCAATAGGATTATTTATTGCGCTACTTATGAATTGACTTTCATACGTTACGCAACAAAATCAATACAGAGAGCGGAGATAAGCGCATGTGCAAAACAAATGGTTATCGGGAGCATGCTTCATAGCTAAGTATTGAGTGGGCAGGACAGCTCTAATCGTCAAACACTGGAAAAGCAGGAAGTATCGTAGGGGAGGAGTCCATGAAGAAACAGTATAAAATTTTAATACCTATTTAATAAACTATATTTGTGATAAATAAAAATTAGCGACTATGTTTATGTATAGCAAATATATGCCTAACAGTGTTTGAGACCAATTAACTTTACATTCACTTTAAGCTTTAACTCTTGCCCTCTAGAGCGTCCTTTTCTTGGAGTCTGTTCCAATCTGTTTAGATGCACAGCTCCGCCTCCAGCTGGAAAGCACTAGAAGAGTTATTCATATTCATTTTAAGATAAAGAAGTATATAAATAAAATGTAAGACTGCACATTTGAGGCCAGATTATGAGTGCAAACGTTTGAGTGCAAGCGATAAGGGGTTTATTGTGTGTGTTTGCACTCATCTAGTTTTTTCACTGGTATTACGAGTTGAAAATAAACACGTTCGCTTCAGCACAATCGCAATTTATGCTACAATCATTACCGTGTCACAAAGCTCTGGTTACCTTTTACGCAGAACTAAAAAGTTTTACAAAACACATCAAAAATACATTACAAAGTACAGTTACACTCATAATAACACCATCTAATAAAACATATTAAAAAAATATTGCACAAAAAAGTTATAAGGGCTCAAAGATATGAGATCTCAAGTGTAAAAAAAAAATCAGGCAAAGGGCTTTGTTATCACTATCTTAGGTACGGCAGACAGTCTGCAAGTATGCAGTTTTAGGGCATTTTAATTTATTTTTTTTTCACTGTAGGGGAGAGGAAGGGATGGGTCCCTATACTATAGGAAAAGGGGATAATTAGAGGGGTGGTGAGTCTCTACAGTAAGAACGCTTGAATGGGGAGGTGAGGAGGGGGAGAGAGGATCACTACACTACAGAAAAATAATAAATATTATTATATTGAAAGAAAAGTGCTATTTGACAGGAGGTTCAGAGAGGTGGGAGGGATCCCTACTATAGAAAATAAAGAAATAATTTGACATTAAAGAAAAATAAATCCCTTACTGATGGTGGAAGATGATGACCAGGTGGGAGGAGTGGGAAGAGACCTATTTGGGAGGGATCAGCGAGGTTGTAGTTGTCATATGGGAGGGTAATCATTGCACTACAATACATTGTATCCTTAACAGCTAACTGATTAACCCATTCACTACAGGGAATTTCAGAGGTGTGGTGCGCAGCTGCAATTAGCAGCATTCTAACTACCAAAAATCAATTTCAAAGCCATGCATGTCTGCCATTTCTGAGCAAAGGCGATCCTAGAGAACATTTTACAACCATTTGTCTTATGACTGTAGTAGTTGTGTGTAAATAATTTTAGTTTGAAACCCAAAATTTGTGGAAAAGTTGACTAATATGATGTCATTTGCAGTTCAAATGGTGACATAAAATATAACAAAATGATCATTACCTTAAGTTGTCTAGTTTAAAAGTAAGTATAGTTTTGGGGTAGATTTTGAGAATTTTGGCAGCTCTGTTATACCAAATGAGAGTTACCCGATTGCATAATTTTAAACACAGCTGCAGATTAGGACCTTAACATAATCAAAAATAATGAAAATAATATACATGTATGGTCTTAGCTGAATCAGAGGATGCCAATGAACACATTTTGAAAAATAAATTTTACAGTTAGAGAACTACAGATTTTGTGGAATGTGATACTTAATCTTTTTATACATATATATTTCTTTTTACTTTTACTTTTTTTTTTGTTAATTTTTCAATAATTTCTTAAATCTGAGAATAAATATCTATTTGAAACTGTCATTCATTGAAAACTCTTTTTATGCCTGAAAAGATATTTAGGGGCATATATATCAAAGCGTCAACTGAAAATATGCTTGAATCCCGCATTGTATTTGTTGCAAGATTGATCCGCTGTAGTTATCAAAGCATCAAGATCGTCAAATGTTGAAATTTGTGACGTAATATACGCTCCCGAGATCTCAATCCAACGCAGATCAATGCTTGCGTCATTACAGATGATTCAAATTCAGATTCGACTCTATTTGGCCCTTTTCCAAATTTATTAAACATTTAACAGGTACGCTCGCGTCTATTCCGACGCAGCGTACTTAGTTTTCAATCCGCCACCCTTGAGTCCGCGGATGCCATAGAAATCAATGGGAGTCTAAAAACACAGAAAGCTTATGTTCGATGCTGCAAGAGAATAAAGTATACTATATTATAAAAGTAAATTAGAAACTCTATTAAAATTGTATACCCTTTCAAAATCAAACAATATTATTACTCATAATGATAAAGGAAGAAAGTCCCAAAACTTGAGCTATAATATAAAAACAAAACTTTATTTCAAAAGTTTAAAAATAAACAGGAAAACGGAAGGAAGATCCAGACCAAGTAACTTGTCTGACCGGTTTCGGTCTGTGGACCGTAATCATAGACATACAAAGCAACACATTTGTGCCCTATTTAAAAGGGAAGCAAACATCTAATTGGTTAAAAACACAAAAAGGTCTGGAGCAACTCATGCAATTAAAGAGATATTCACATCAAGCAATACAAGTTAACGCATAGAAGGACAAATCTATCAGTCCAATTAAACTTGTAGTGAAAAATATTTAGACTTTCCAGAAACATGCTCGTAGACTGACTTTCAGTGGTATAGCAGTGAACTATGAGATTTAATAGCCTGAATGGCCCAATTATTGCCTCCAGTTAAAGGCAATTAAAGAACAAAGAATAAATGTAGTCAAAATAAGGGGGCTAACAGTTCTAGAGGGGGTATTGTATATCAGATTACTGGGTATATTGACCCCATATCAATCATAAGCCCCTACTAGATAACTTACTAACTAAACAGTAGAAAGATAAAAAAAGACTAAACATGTTCAGCTAACCACTATGAAAGTCAGTCTAAGTAAACATGAGAGCCTAAAAAGTATAGTGTTGAACAAAAACTAATAATTCTAATCTAGGAATATAATCAATGAAAATGTGCAATAAAGTACCATAATGTGTACATAAATGGAAAAAGTAAAACTAAATGAGAATATGATAATGCAGTATGATACCCACTAGAATGATTTAGTAAGATACCTAATGTTGCCAATAGTTGATAATATCAAACACAGAGGTAAAACCACTCGGAGTGAGAGTATCAAGCCTAAAGATCCAATAGATCTCTTGTCTACATAATAAGGATAACGTATCACACACCCCCCAGGGGGTCTTTTAATCTGTTCAATCGCTCTCCATTTCAGATTGGAGACGTCCTGATTATGTACCTCAAGAAAATGTCTAGACAAGGCGGAGCAAGGTCGCTCCCCTGAAATGTACGACAGATGCTCCCTAACACGTGTTTCTACCTCACGTGTGGTTCATAGCTCTTAGAGCACTGGGTACAATCTATCATGTAGATGACAAAGGTACTCCTGCAATTGACACAACCTCTTGTGTCAAAATTCTCCCCTGAATGGAAGGAGGTAAATGACTTACCTATTCTGACATGGTCACATGAGGTACATGTTCTTCTTCTGCACCTATAGGTGCCACTACATTTTAGCCATGAGCTTTTTGATTCTGCCTCTTTTAACATGCTCGGGGATAAGATATTACCCAGTGACACATTCCTTCTGGCCACACACATCCACCCCTTATCCACTCCGTTCCTCAGTTTTTTGTCTCCCAGCAATATTGACAAGTTCTGGTTCACAATCTTACAAACTTGTTCATATTGATTGGAGAATTACTTAATGAATTTGGGTTTTGTCGTGTGTGTTAACCACTATTCTACGGCCACCTGAGTCACTTTTAAAAAGCGATCTCCTGTCCATCCTCTTTACTTGATGAAAGGCACTATTCACAATGGATTTGGGATAGCCTGTCTGCTCTCCTCCAAAAACACATTGTCTACAGTACAGTTGCGACGTAGACTCATGAACTGCCCCTTGGCTATGCCCTTGAAGACATGCCTTGGGTGACTGCTATTTGCATGAAGCAGGCTTTTTCCTGCAATAGGTTTACGGAAAAGAGTAGACACCACTCTACTCTCTGCTGGAAAACCCTTTAGTGTAATGTCCAAGAAGGAGATAGTCTCATGGTGCCACTCACAGGTAAATTTCAAGCCAACCTCATTTTCGTTAAGGCATCTGACAAACCCCTCAACTTCAGTTTGGTCTGCTGACCATACTAATAGCAAGTCATCAGTGTAGCGTACTTTTTAATTATGTTCAAAGACGGAAGGTCATCACCATCTCGATAGATGTGGGACTGCTCCCACCACCCCATAAAGAGGTTGGCGTAGGAGGGAGCAAACTTTGCTCCCATGGCCGTCCCACATCTCTGGAGATAGTAACGTCCCTGGAACATAAAAAAGTTGTGTTCTAATAAGAACTCAACAGCCCGTATCACAAATTCCTTCAAAGCTGAAGGTAAATTGGTGTATAGGTCCAAAAAGGACTCCACTGCTCTCAGGCCAAAGGAATGAGGGATTGAAGAGTACAGTGACACAACATCAACTGTTAGCCAACTATACTCTTCTCTCCACTTAACATTCTCCATAATCTCTAGAGTATGGGTAGTGTCCCTGACAAAGCTAGGTAGTCTAAGGACCAGGGGTTGTAGAAAGTGATCAACCCACTTAGACAGTGGGTCTAGCAGTGAACCAATCCCTGCCACAATGGGTCTACCTTTGACGTTAGCCAGACTCTTATGCACCTTAGGGAGGTGGTGGAAGATGGGAATAACTGGTTCATTAACTAGCATCTGAGTTGCTGTCTCATTATTCATTAGCCTATCTTCCACCGCATCATCGATAAGGTGTCTCAGTTCTTGTTGAAATTTAATTGTAGGGTCCTCTGGTAGCAGCATGTAGGCCTCAGTGTCATGTAGTTGGCGTAATGCCTCAGCCACATAGCTGTGCTTATCCATAACCACCACACTACCCCACATGTCAGACTGCTTTATCACAATATTTTTGTTGTTCTGTAAACCAAATAAAGCTGTCTTCTCATTTACAGTGAGATTGTGTGGTTCTGCTCCAGTGGACTTAGATAACTCAGTCAAATCTTCAACCACCCTCCGGTGAAAAACCTCTAGTGCCTTACCCCTAGTGTGTAGGGGATAGAAAGATGACTTTGATTTCAAAGTAGGCACAGTTAACCTTGTTCCAAAAGGATCACGGATATTCTCCTCGTTTTGCAATCCCTGAAGGGAGAGCACTGTGCACTAATCCATGAAATCAAAATCATTATCTCTAGGCACCTCCAAACTAACCGTAGTGCCACCTACACTCCTATCAGTCGGTACATTGGTATCTGAAAAGAATTTATGCAGGGTAAGATCACATATTAATTTGTTGACATCAAGAATTGTCTGAAACAAATCAAAATTTCTTGATGGAACAAAACCCAAACCATAATTCAGGACCCTTTGTTCCACATCTGATAGGGGGTAGGTTGATAAATTGATCACCATGTTTATTGGTACTTCTTTTGTTTTTTGTTTTTTACTCTTAGGGAGTATCTGGCTTGATCCTGGTTTCCTCCCTGAGTGCTCTGTGATTCTCCAACTGCGTTCCCTCCCCCCTGAAATTGTCTCGGGGCCTTGTGAAAAACCTGTACACTTGGATTGTGTGAGCTGTTCCCTTGGGTTGAGACTGCGGGGTGAACCTTAGGTCTAGCCCTTTGATTGATAGTGCTCTTCAGTATACCTTTGTTCCTAGTCTCCTGGGCAGGACAGATATTTGGTACTTGGGTTTGTTCCTCTAACCCTGACCCTAATTCATCACCTGAAGCCCCCTCAAAGCTCGAGGCAAAGTGGTCTTCGTCAGACACCTTTTGTTCAGAGTCAGAAAATGTGACTTTTTTGGGAGGTTCTGGTGCGGAATTCTGTGTCTATTTTCCCTACGATATCTCCAATTTTTCTGTTTATTTTTATTGTTACTATTGGTGTTTGTTTCATTAACATTTGTCTCCTGCCCCCCAGAATTAAACCAGGATATGTTCCTCTGGCTTCGCCGCCACACATATACTACTCCCTGTGTGTAATCTTTCTGATCCCTTAGAAACATTATGTGCTTTGTCTGTATAACTAGTTTCTTTGATTCTTCAATGTTTTTTTTAAAAATACTCTCAAATTTAACAAATTATCACATTGCTTGAACCTGTCCATATCAGACTGTATACTATAAATATTGGGCGCGATCCGATATAGATCACAGTTTGCGGCGCAAGCAAGGGAACCCGCGTCGCCCGCAGTTTCAGCTCGCAACTCGAGCCATCCAATATGCAGTGCCGTCACTTGCGAAAGTGGCGCAAGTCTCACAAACCAGCGATGTCCAGAAATCTGCGTAAGTACAGATTTTTGGAGTCGCCAGTGACTTGCGCCACGTTAGAAACTGCCGGCGCCTATAAAACCTGACTAAAGTCTAAATCACCCGCACTGTCTAACACGCCTCCTAAACATAGCCCGACACGTCTAACCCTCTATCCGCTATCCCCCCTCACTAGCCTAACAATAAAAAAAGTTATTAACCCCTAAACCGCCGCTCCCGTACCCCGCCGCAACCTAATAAAGTTATTAACCCCTAAACCGCCGCTCCCGTACCCCGCCGCCAGCTATATTAAATCTATAACCCCCTAAAGTGAGCCCCTAATGGCAATGTAGTGCACTTTTTCCAGGATCTCAGTAACAGAACTTTACAAAGAAGGGGAGCTCTGAGACCTCTCACGACTCTCTTAAGGAAAAATCAGATCCAATACAGGTGGGGATACCCATTCGCTCTCCACATTTCAAAGGACAATAAGCTACTGACAATCAGAGATGCTGAGGGGATCCCAGATATTTGTGAAGCACTAGATCTAGAAATTCCCCTTATTCAGGGTCCCTCATCATCCACGGAAATACCGAAACCACAGAGGATACCCATGAATTCTCAGAGATCTCAGTGGGCAAGAATCCCTACAAAGAAACCTAAAAACTCTTGACGGGCTCAACAAGAACAGTTGGGAACTAGCTTCCTTGATTTCATCTGTGAAATCCTAGATTGTGGGGCGAGATGATTAACCTCACATGCTCCCCAACTAAAACCCGTGGCTGCCTTACATCAGCAATGTTATGGTTTAAAGACACTCCCTTGTTTACTGTTAGGCCGGAACCTAGCATAGTCTATAGGGGCCAAATCTCATTAAGGTTCTTTAGGGGTCAAGGCACTGGAGACGGGAAGGCCGGAACTTATGTTTATGTTTATATCGTTAGAACTATATTTTCAGGGAAAACTCTATTGATATGTTTACTTTAGATACTAAGAGGGTGGATAGGTGACGCCTCCTCGGACTCAAGGTCCCCCGAAAAGATGTTTTTCATGTTTAGTCAAGTAATAATTTTTTTGTTATTTATTCCAGGTTTAACAATAAGGGCTAAAAATGTACCATTCAATATGATTAACCTGTTGTATTTTTTTTCCTCTTTCTCTGTCAGAATTTCTCCTCTTCCACCCTCCTTTTCTTCTTCTCACCCTCACTCCTAAAATGACCACAGATGCTCCGGTCAAGTAGAAGCTGGGTAGCCACTCGTATAGGAATCCTGGACCTATCAAATTCAGATAAGTCCCACATGAAGGGTCAGGTAATTGCAAATGCACCAATACATAATAAGTCTAGGACACCAATCAAACGATTAGATGGCTAGTACCAACATTACACTAGTCTCACACAATGTGAGAGGCCTAAATTTAGACATAAAGAGAAGGAAGGCTATGTCACAATACAAACTCCTAGGGGCTAATGTTATATTTTTACAAGAGACCCACTTCATGACCTCTCAGATTCCGAAATATTGGGAGAAACAATTCCCTCTACACTACCATTCGACGGTTAATCAGAAAAAAAGAGGGGTATCTATACTCCTTCACTCCTCCCTAAACTTTCACCACACTGATTCCATTATAGACAAGGAAGGTAGATTCCTCATCATCAAAGGCACTATCAATGAAACAGAAATAATCTTCTGTAATGTTTACGCCCCAAATGAGCATCAAGAGCAGTTCTTCACTAATCTATCCTACCTCCTCACTAGCTGGAATGCAACTAGAATTTTTTTAGCAGGTGACTTTAATGTCTCTCTACACACACAGACCCAAACTCCAAACACCCCTCTCACAACTGCCCAACACAGAATGAATAAAAAGACTCTCTCCATCCTTAACACCTTGGCAGGGCACAACTTACTAGATACATGGAAGGCCCTTTATGGCATCACAGATGACCACACATTTTATTCCACAGCACACCACAAATACTTCCGCTTAGATTATATTTTTTCAAGCCAGATACTGACAGCAAATCTAGTGTCTTCCTCTATTCACCCATGTGTGTGGTCCGACCACTCAATAGTCTCTCTAAAGATGAAAGGGATTCTCCCATACAATAATACTAAAAGCTGGTCATTTGACCCCTTATCATTAAAATACCCAAACCATAAAGAGACAGTTCTTAAACACATGGAGGAATACTGGAACCTCAACCTGAACACAATAAACAACCCCATACAGATGTGGGCAGCGCACAAATCAGTTATAAGAGGAGTATTGATTCAAATGAAGTCACATGCTAAACGTAAAGCGAAAACTCTTGTTGACTCACTACAACACGACATAGCTAACCTAGAAAAACGTCACAAACTATCTGGCTCACCTAGCCTTTATAAATCACTTCTAGACAAAAGACAAGCACTCGACAAAATGCTTTCTGACCGATCATCTAGAGCAGGGCTTAGACTTCAATCTAAATATTTTCTTTACGCAAACAAACCAGACAAATTCATGGCCTATAAAATTAGAAATAGAACTAGAGACATGTCAATCCCTGCCCTATATAACTCTCAGGGGGTCCTAACGTCAAACCCAAAAGACATAGTTGCCTCATTCGCGACATACTATGGATCCCTGTATGACGGTCAGAAAGTAACTAGAACAGAAACCATACGGAACTCCCTGGACACCTTCCTAGAGGAGGCTGCATTGCCCAAGATAAGCAAACAAGAACTAGACTCCTTGAACGCAGACATTACTGACAGAGAGGTCCTCGGGGTCCTTAAAGATTTAAAACCAGGCAAGGCAGCTGGCCCTGATGGGTTCCCAGGGGACTATTACAAACAATTCAAACCAACTCTCACCAAACACATCGTACAATTCTGTAATTCTATCCTAAAAGGCCATACGATCCCATCTGAATTGTTAAATGCTAAAATTATAGTACTTCCGAAACCAGGTAAAGATAAGACATTGTGCCAAAACTATAGGCCAATATCCCTCATAAACCAGGACCTCAAGATTTTCACAAAAATTCTAGCTAATCGAATCAAACCCCTACTTCCCAAGCTGGTCCACCCAGACCAAGTAGGCTTCATTCAAAATAGAGAAGCACCAGACAACGTCAGGAGAATGGTGTCCCTAATTGACTATATACATGAAACAAAAACGCCTTCTCTGCTCCTCTCTTTGGATGCGGAGAAGGCGTTTGATAGAGTTGATTGGACATATATGCAGGCAGTATTAACTAAAATAGGCATATCTGGAGAATTCATGAGCGCAATTCAAAATATATATTCCACTCCCTCAGCAAGCGTGAGAGCTATGGGCCACCAATCCGAAAATGTCGCAGTCCTTAATGGGACCCGTCAGGGCTGCCCCCTATCTCCATTACTGATTGCTCTGTGCATAGAACCCCTGGCCCAACACATTAGAAGATCTCCCGATATTACCGGTATTAAAATAAAGCAGAAGGAGTATAAACTCACACTTTTTGCAGACGATGTCCTCCTCTCTCTGTCACGACCAATGATAACACTCCCGAACCTCTACCAAACCCTTGAGTCCTTCTCCACCATATCAGGCTATAAAATTAACCTTGAGAAGTATGAAGCACTACCTATACATCTACCGGAACACACCAAAAAGCTAATAGAAGCTAACTTTGAATTTAAATGGGCCAAACACCTTCTCAGATACTTGGGGATTAATCTAACCACAAGCTCAAAGACTTTATATAACGTAAATTACCCCCCTTTGTACAAATCTATTAAACAAGATCTAAATAGATGGAGTAAGCTACGATTTTCATGGTTTGGTAGACTGTCGGCAATCAAAATGATGATTTACCAAGGATCCTATATTTATTTCACACCTTGCCAATCAGTATACCAGCCCCAGACTTAGACGACCTCCAAAGACATATAATCAATTTCATTAGGGGAACAAAAAAGCTAGGATCCCTTCGGCAGTCCTCTCCAGAAACAGACAGTTGGGGGGGTGGGGGCACCAAATCTTAAACACTATTTTCAGGCAGCTAGACTAGCGCAGACAGCTCTTCTTAATGACCCAGACAAGGACATTGTTTGGACGCAGCTAGAGTCAGATATTGCAGGAATTATCCCACGCGACTCGATTCTTTGGGACCCTAAACGGTGCCTTAGCAAGACACAACACGAACACCCAATAATAGATTTTATGATCAAGCAATGGTCCAAGCTAACCACCTCCCTGGCTCTACTCCCTTTACACTCAGTTAAAGCCACACTTACTAGCCTAGTTAGGCATGAACTGGTTCCCATCATCAAAAAATGGGAAAACAGAGGACTTTATAGAATCGCTGACATTATAGTAGGAGGCAAAATGATGAGCTACACACAACTACAAGAAAAATTACAGCCAATCAAACTAGAATGGTTCCTTTACCTGCAGCTAACCTCCATAATTCACCCCCTCTTACCACTCATAACCAAAAACTTACCCTCTACATTAGAAAACATATGCAGCTCCTCATCCAGACCCAAGAACACTATCTCCAGGCTTTACCAGGCAATTCAGCTAGCGTCAGACAACTCCAAATCCTCTTTACAAACTAAATGGGAAAAGGATATCAACAAGGAAATGGAGGTCCAAGTTTGGTATATCACTCTCTCTAGTGCAGGAAAGGGATTGTTGAGTGCAGACATGTGGGAAAACTGCATTAAAACCAACTTCCGTTGGTATCTAACACCGCTGATAACCTCACACTCTACCAAAGATAGATCCAGACTTTGTTACAGAGGCTGTGGGGAGGTGGGGGACTATAAACACATGTGGTGGGACTGCACCTATTCACATAGGGTGTGGAACCGACTAGCTAGGTTCTTAAGCTCTACTCTAGACAGCCCCATTAGACTTACCATGGAACAAGCACTGCTCCATGTTAGGCTTAAAGAATTTAACAAACATATTAATTTGTTTATCAGGATAACATGCACCGCCACGAGGATCTGTATAGCCCGTCACAGGAGGGAGTGTGCCCCTTCCTGGGACGAAATCCAACACAAAATTAAATTCTTTTATAATATGTCAGAACAGGTAGCATTTCTCCTGGATACCCAAGAAACCTTCCAGAAAGTATGGTATTACTGGATATTACATAATGGGTCTTAACACATTAGTCTAATAGGATAGAACCCCTCACTTAAGGGGCCCCACCCTCAGGTACATAGAGTCCCCAGAAAAGATAGGTATAACACAGATAACTGGGAGTCATATTAACCCTACATAAAATAAATCTTTACACAAACTGGAGCAGAATGGTCAGGAGTTGTTCCCCTCTCTACACCCCATCTCTCTTTCTCTCCTTGCTTTACCTTACTTTTTTCCTCTTTCACTAATACTTTATCTAGATGACCTTTACCTTGGTAATATGCAACTAATGTGGGCCTTACAGCTTCATAAAAATGCACTAAACAACTTGAATTTTAGCTCAAACATGAGAATTTATATTAAAAGGACTATTGTCCTTCAACGCATGACGCTATTAAAATTCTCCTGTAAGAGCGACCCTACATGCTATAACTCAGTAATTGAACGATTTATTGATTTGTATTTTGCATTGTTTTTATTACTATGTAACTTTAGAGAACCAAGATGTTTGTTCTCTTGATTTATTTTGATTCATCATTTGTTTCACACTTTGTCTGTTATTATGCCTTTGTTACAAAATAATAAAAATTACTTTATCATAAAGTGAGCCCCTAACACCGCCGCCATCTCTATTAAAATTATTAACCCCTAATCTAATCCCCCTATACCGCCGCCAGCTATATTAATATTATTAACCCCTAATGTAAGCCCCTTACACCGCCGCCATCTCTATTAAAATGATTAACCCCTAATTTAATCTACCTACCCCACCGCCAGCTATGTTATCTATATTAACCCTAAGTATATTATAGTTAATATAGGTATTACATTATATATATTAACTATATTAACCCTAATTATATTAGGGTTAATATAGTTAATATAGTTACTATAGTATTTATATTAACTATATTAACTCTATCTAACCCTAACACCCCTAACTAAATTCTTATTAAATTAATCTAATTCATATTATAAACTAAAATATTCCTATTTAAATCTAAATACTTACCTATAAAATAAACCCTAAGATAGCTACAATATAATTAATAATTACATTGTAGCTATGTTATGGTTAATATTTATTTTACAGGTAAATTGTTAATTATTTTAACTAGGTATAATAGCTATTAAATAGTTATTAACTATTTAATATCTACCTAGTTAAAATAATTACCCAATTACCTGTAAAATAAATCCTAACCTAAGTTACAAATACACCTACACTATCAATAAATTAAATAAACAACATCTATCTAAAAATACAATTAAATTAACTAAACTAAATTACAAAAAAAAAAAAAACACTAAATTACAAAAAATAAAAAAAAGATTGCAAGATTTTTAAGCTAATTACACCTATTCTAAGCCCCCTAATAAAATAATAAAGCCCCCCAAAATAAAAAAAATTCCCTGCCCTATTCTAAATTAACAAAATTTCAAAGCTCTTTACCTTACCAGCCCTTAAAAGGGCCTTTTGTGGGGCATGCCCCAAAGAATTCAGCTCTTTTGCATTTAAAAACATATACAATACCCCCCCATTACAACCCACCACCCACATACCCCTATTCTAAAACCACCCAAACCCCCCTTAAAAAAGCCTAACACTACCCCCCTGAAGATCTCCCTACCTTGTCTTCACCACACCGGGCCGAACTCCTCATCCGATCCGGGCGATGTCTTGCTCCAAGCGGCAAAGAAGAATTCTTCCTCCGGCGATGTCTTCCTCCAAGCGGCAAAGAAGAATTCTTCCTCCGGCGATGTCTTCCTCCAAGCGGCAAAGAAGAATTCTTCCTCCGGCGACGTCTTCCTCCAAGCGGCAGCAAAGTCTTCATCCTTCCGGCGGCATCTTCAATCTTCTTTCTTCGCTCCGCCGCCACGGAGCATCCATCCCGGCCGACGACTGAACGACGAATGAGGTACCTTTAAATGACGTCATCCAAGATGGCGTCCGCCGAATTCCGATTGGCTGATAGGATTCTATCAGCCAATCGGAATTAAGTTAGAAAAATCTGATTGGCTGATTGAATCAGCCAATCAGATTCAAGTTCAATCCGATTGAGCTCGCATTCTATTGGTTGTTCCGATCAGCCAATAGAATGCAAGCTCAATCTGATTGGCTGATTGGATCAGCCAATCGGATTGAACTTGAATCTGATTGGCTGATTCAATCAGCCAATCAGATTTTTCTAACTTAATTCCGATTGGCTGATAGAATCCTATCAGCCAATCGGAATTCGGCGGACGCCATCTTGGATGACGTCATTTAAAGGTACCTCATTCGTCGTTCAGTCGTCGGCCGGGATGGATGCTCCGCGGCGGCGGAGCGAAGAAAGAAGATTGAAGATGCTGCCGGAAGGATGAAGACTTTGCTGCCGCTTGGAGGAAGACGTCGCCGGAGGAAGAATTCTTCTTTGCCGCTTGGAGGAAGACATCGCCGGAGGAAGAATTCTTCTTTGCCGCTTGGAGGAAGACATCGCCGGAGGAAGAATTCTTCTTTGCCGCTTGGAGCAAGACATCACCCGGATCGGATGAGGAGTTCGGCCCGGTGTGGTGAAGACAAGGTAGGGAGATCTTCAGGTGGGTAGTGTTAGGCAGGGAATTTTTTTTATTTTGGGGGCTTTATTATTTTATTAGGGGGCTTAGAATAGGTGTAATTAGCTTAAAAATCTTGTAATTTTTTTTTTTTTTTGTAATTTAGTTTAGTTAATTTAATTGTATTTTTAGATGTTTGTAGTTTATTTAATTTATTGATAGTGTAGGTGTATTTGTAACTTAGGTTAGGATTTATTTTACAGGTAATTGGGTAATTATTTTAACTAGGTAGATATTAAATAGTTAATAACTATTTAATAGCTATTATACCTAGTTAAAATAATTAACAATTTACCTGTAAAATAAATATTAACCCTAACATAGCTACAATGTAATTATTAATTATATTGTAGCTATCTTAGGGTTTATTTTATAGGTAAGTATTTAGATTTAAATAGGAATATTTTAGTTTATAAATGAATTAGATTCATTTAATATAAATTTAGTTAGGGGTGTTAGGGTTAGATAGAGTTAATATAGTTAATATAAATACTATAGTAACTATATTAACTATATTAACCCTAATATAATTAGGGTTAATATAGTTAATATATATAATGTAATACCTATATTAACTATAATATACTTAGGGTTAATATAGATAACATAGCTGGCGGCGGGGTAGGTACATTAAATTAGGGGTTAATCATTTTAATAGAGATGGCGGCGGTGTAAGGGGCTTACATTAGGGGTTAATAATATTAATATAGCTGGCGGCGGTATTGGGGGATTAGATTAGGGGTTAATAATTTTTATATAGGTGGCGGCGGTGTAAGGGGTCAGATTAGGGGATAGATAAGGTAGATGACAGCGGTGTAAGGGGTTCACATTAGGGGATAGATAAGGTAGATGGCGGCGGTTTTAGGGGCTCACAGTAGGGGGTTAGTTTATGTAGATGGCGGCGGGGTCCGGGAGCGGCGGTTTAGGGGTTAATAACTTTATTAGGGATTTTGGGGGGGGGGGGGGATCGCGGTTGACAGGTAGATAGACATTGCGCATGCGTTAGGTGTTAGGTTTTATTTAGCAGATCGCGGGTGACAGGTAGATAGACATTGCGCATGCGTTAGGTGTTAGGTTTATTTTCTAGCTAGTTTAGGTAGTTACGGGGCTCCAATAGTCAGCGTAAGGCTTCTTACGGCTGCTTTTTGTGGCGAGGTGAAAATGGAGTAAGTTTTCTCCATTTTCGCCACGTAAGTCCTTACGCTGCATATTGGATACCAAACTGCGCTGGTTTGGTATACCTGCCTATGGCCCAAAAAACGACGGGCGACGGCAGAAATATACGCGCGTAACTTCTAGGTTACGCCATATATAGGATACCAAGCCAGCGCAAATATTGGCGTCGCCGGCTTTTGCGGGCGACGATTTTTATCGGATCGACCCCATTATATTCAATAAGTAGAGAATATTATTGCTCTACATTTGGTGCACTAATAGATATAGGGATAAAAATGAAAAATACATTACTACTTATGGATTGTGTTACAAATTTGTCTCTCATTACAAAGCAAGGGGACAATATTATTTCTCCAAATTTGTTGAAAAGTTTTGCCCCAAACTTGTCGCACTAATAGATATAGAGATAAAAATAAAATAAATACACAAAATAATATAGCTAATTTCCTTTTTATTTTTTTGTGAGAAATCTATGAGCACCATGTTTAAGCCATGTAATACAAGTCCCACTCTCTACTTTACACCAATTTTGATGCAACACTTTTTGCACCAATTATGACACAAGCTCCTAAAGAATCCACACACTAGTGAATTTTTCAATAACTTTTTATTGGAATATGCATAATCACATGATTTATGACATCAGCCAATCTGATTCGATACTGACTGTTCGATACTTGTGTCATTGATCACTCATCAGAACTTGTAAGTGCCATTTGTTACACTGTGTATTATACTTTGAAAGTATGTATATGTGAAATTATTATTATTAAGATAAACATTGATGCTGACATTAGGACACACAGTGTAATATTTTAGACAATGATTTTAAAATTCACATTGATGTTTGATTCAATATAATCTTAAGCTGATCGCTTAAAGGGAAAGCCCACATAACATTAAACTGTCATGATTCAGATACAGCAAAAATTAAAATCACCTCTTTACTGTCATGCTATTTTTTGAGTGTATTTCTTCCTTCTCTTGAATTTATTTTACAGTAAGAAATGTTCCTGCTCATAATAATAATAAATTTACACTATATACATATAGTGGTATAAATAAACACAGAGATATGACAGATAACATTGTCTCAATCAAAGAAAGGAACTTAGGGACATGTAAATATGTTTGCAAAAGATTTCTGACATAATACACATATATATACTGTGTACTTACTTTGTTTAAATCCGGAGGAGTGCTTTTCCTACATTTGCAACATTGTGTTATTATCTGAGGAGCACCACGGTGGATGAAATTGTTAACGAGTGCTGGGCTAATCTGTTTTGCAATATTTTTGTTTGCCTACAGCACCTACTAATACGAATAATTTTAACCCTTTGGATACTGACTTTTCTTTGCACAACGTTATTATTGCTATCTGCAATATGTCACAGACAGGCATGAGTGAAACTGGCTCTATTAACAGTGTGGAGGAAGCGATAGACCAAGATGCTATTAAAGGGCCAGACATCTTCAATTTTACTGAGGATGATGCGGTCAGAATCTGCTTTGATGAAGTTTCTATACGTACACATAGGGACCAGCCTGAACAACTCTACAACCAGCTATTAAAACTTAAGAAACACTGCATAGATTTCAAACTGCATGGCTGCTTCTTATCCCAGTATCATAGGAAAATGTTATTTCCTAAAGGCTTTAGAATCAAAAACATCCCAACCATTGGACGCAATAACCCCACATTTTGTAAAAAATGGTGTGGAATTTTAAACAAATGCTCATTAGACCTGGTCCTACTAGTGATAGAGGAAGTAGGACAAACCTTACAACAACTATAGGCTGAAATTACCACATTTGAACAACAGCATTTATATAAAATGGAGGATGGAGATTGGCTAAGTAAGCTTAAACAGCAGCTGGATACCTATGAGAATGACCTTATATGTTTTAAAGAAAGGAAATGGGATGCAGTGGTCTATGATTATAAGGAACAGAGAGTATATAGATGGCAATCAGGCTATAATATGAAAACAAGACCCCCCTATTGCCAAAGATGCCACAGGGTATTCAAACCAAGAAACCTTGCTACTGTGGATGGTTCTGATAATAGTTCAGATAATGAACAAGGTGGCATCTCTACCACAGACAACAGGGACAACACCAACCTACAGACAGGTGGCATGGCAACTCATTCAAAAAATGGGTAATGAGGTGGATGAGACAGACAAGGAGGGGGCTACACGAGTAAGGGGAAGACCCCCACGGTCCTGGAGAAGAAATTGCCAGTAAATATCATCATGAACCTAAGTGACCATCTATTGACCCCTATGGAGGAGAGAGTGTTACAAAAGGGTTTTACCTTTGTTCCCACAACAAAATAGCTTTTCCATTAAAGTTGACGAATACAAGTTCCAAAGGACTTTAAAACTCAAAGAATTTTTTGGTGATTCACATGCAGAGTTTCAACAATTCAAGCGGCGCTCCACATTTGAACCGAAAAGTACCAACCACAGCATACAAATGTTTATCAGGATGATTGATACCGAATTGAAGGATCATGTTAATAACAAAGTTACAATTGGGAGACAGAATCTCACCAATGATGAGAAAAGGGCTTTGGAGGACTTAAAAAATAATCCACATATAGTCATCAGGGAAGCGGACAAAGGAGGAGCAATTGTCCTGCAAAACTATTTGAACTATAAGGATGAGATTCTATCTCAACTTAATGACACCACGACTTATAAGAAATTGGGAGGTGATCCAATTGATCAATATACATTACTCCTGGTTACACAGACATATATCTCTAAGGAGCTTGTTGACTATCTTTTGGTGGACTTCCCTATAGTACCAGTCCTTTATATGCTATTCAAGGTGCATAAGCACCAGACCAAGCCCCCTGGCAGACCTATTGTGTATGCCAGGGGTTCGATCCTTCAACCTCTGGCTACCTTTGTTGATAGCATCCTACAACCTTTCGTTATGCATTGTCCATCATTTTTATTGGATTCTATCCAACTGATAGAGATTCTTCAGAAGTGTAATAACTTGGGAGCTGGTGACATCCTGGTCACTTTGGATGTCACCAGTCTCTACACTGTTATACCCCATGATGGGGGGATTAGAGCCATTGAAATGCATCTTAAAAAACATCCATATGTTGGACCACCATATGTTGGCAGACAAAGGAGGAGCAATTGTCCTGCAAAACTATAAGAACTATAAGGATGAGATTCTATCTCAACTTAATGACACCACGACTTATAAGAAATTGGGAGGTGATCCGACTAAAATCTTTAAAAAAGAGATTGATCAATATACATTACTCCTGGTTACACAGACATATATCTCTAAGGAGCTTAGTGACTATCTTATGGTGGACTTCCCTATAGTACCAGTCCTTTATATGCTACCCAAGGTGCATAAGCACCAGACCAAGCCCCCTGGCAGACCTATTGTGTATGCCAGGGGTTCGATCCTTCAACCTCTGGCTACCTTTGTTGATAGCATCCTACAACCTTTGGTTATGCATTGTCCATCATTTTTATTGGATTCTATCCAACTGATAGAGATTCTTCAGAAGTGTAATAACTTGGGAGCTGGTGACATCCTGGTCACTTTGGATGTCACCAGTCTCTACACTGTTATACCCCATGATGGGGGGATTAGAGCCATTGAAATGCATCTTAAAAAAACATCCATATGTTGGACCACCATATGTTGGCAGACAAAGGAGGAGCAATTGTCCTGCAAAACTATAAGAACTATAAGGATGAGATTCTATCTCAACTTAATGACACCACGACTTATAAGAAATTGGGAGGTGATCCGACTAAAATCTTTAAAAAAGAGATTGATCAATATACATTACTCCTGGTTACACAGACATATATCTCTAAGGAGCTTAGTGACTATCTTATGGTGGACTTCCCTATAGTACCAGTCCTTTATATGCTACCCAAGGTGCATAAGCACCAGACCAAGCCCACTGGCAGACCTATTGTGTATGCCAGGGGTTCGATCCTTCAACCTCTGGATACCTTTGTTGATAGCATCCTACAACCTTTGGTTATGCATTGTCCATCATTTTTATTGGATTCTATCCAACTGATAGAGATTCTTCAGAAGTGTAATAACTTGGGAGCTGGTGACATGCTCGTCACTTTGGATGTCACCAGTCTCTACACTGTTATACCCCATGATGGGGGGATTAGAGCCATTGAAATGCATCTTAAAAAAACATCCATATGTTGGACCACCATATGTTGGCAGACAAAGGAGGAGCAATTGTCCTGCAAAACTATAAGAACTATAAGGATGAGATTCTATCTCAACTTAATGACACCACGACTTATAAGAAATTGGGAGGTGATCCGACTAAAATCTTTAAAAAAGAGATTGATCAATATACATTACTCCTGGTTACACAGACATATATCTCTAAGGAGCTTAGTGACTATCTTATGGTGGACTTCCCTATAGTACCAGTCCTTTATATGCTACCCAAGGTGCATAAGCACCAGACCAAGCCCACTGGCAGACCTATTGTGTATGCCAGGGGTTCGATCCTTCAACCTCTGGATACCTTTGTTGATAGCATCCTACAACCTTTGGTTATGCATTGTCCATCATTTTTATTGGATTCTATCCAACTGATAGAGATTCTTCAGAAGTGTAATAACTTGGGAGCTGGTGACATGCTCGTCACTTTGGATGTCACCAGTCTCTACACTGTTATACCCCATGATGGGGGTATTAGAGTCATTGAAATGCATCTTAGAAAACATCCATATGTTGGACCGCCATGGAAGCAATAATGGAATTACTGAAATTTTGTTTACAATACAATTATTTTAAATTTGAGATGGACTACTACCTACAAACTTCTGGTACTGCGATGGGGTCCAATGTGGCCCCATCCTATGCCAGTTTGGATATGGCCCTATTTGAACAGGAAGAAACAGCACTATTTCTCGATCCCAGGATACGTTTTGTTTAAACGCTATATTGATGACCTGTTCATCATCTGGCATGGGTCAGTGGAAGATTTGGATGTTAGGTTCAACCGTTTGAATTTTGAAAATGATCATCTAAAATTTAAAATGACATCCAGTGATGTGAGTGTCGACTTTTTGGATCCGAGGATCACAAAGGCAGGTTCTGGTTTGACCACATCACTTTTCAGTAAGACTACTGATCGGAACTCTATCCTGGAGGAACTAGCTGCCACCCTCCCAGTCTTAAAAAAGCTCTCCCAATGTCACAATTTAAGAGAGTGGTGAGGAATAATACTACCAATAACCACAAATTAATACAACTTCAGGATATGTATTCCAAATTTGCTGAAAGGGGCTACAAAGCAGACCAGCTGAATTCTGACCTGAATATATGTAAGGAAATGGATCAGGCAGAGGCATTAACTAAGAAAGCTAAGAAACCGCTTGAAAGGTTGATTTTTTCAACTGAGTTCAACTTTGATGCATTGGAACTTCCGGGCATTATGTAAAAAAATTGGGACATTTTTACCACTGATAGAACATTGCCTTTCACTGATATGGAACCACCAATGATTGGATACCGGAGGGGTCGATCCATCAAGGATCTGCTCCTGAGAGCCGATTTCAGACCCAGCTACATAACCAGGACATGGTTGGGCACCAACAGGAATGGTTGTTACAGTTGTAGCGGGTGCACCACTTGTAGTGGACTTACTCAATGCAAGTTCTTCATACATCCATGGAGAAATAAAAAGTATGAAATTAAACACAGAGTTACGTGTACCACTAAATATGGGGTTTATATGCTCCACTGCCCATGTGGGTTATTCTAATATGGGAAAACCCAAGACGACCCACGAACTAGGATGGCCAACCATCGCTCTGGGATCAGATTGGCCCTGGTTACTGGGACATCAGACCAGCCTGTAGGGAGGCACTTCCTGAAAATGCAGCATACTGTGGCAGACATCAGATGTGTTATTAATGATCATATCCCCCCTTGACCAGGGGAGGTGACAGAGGAAGGATCCTGCTACAGAGGGATAGCAAATGGATACATACTTTGGATACCCTGGCCCCCAAGGACCTCAATGTTAAACTGGACCTACAATGTTTTCTCTGATTACATTGGTGTCTTTGAGTGTTTACATATGGTTTATGGGCTTCGGCACTATGTCCATGTGTATATGTATATATGTTATAGCATCCATTTATATGCAATTATGTCTTAAATTGATAGGTTTCTATGGCATTCTTTGTTCCAATTATGAAACATGGTTAGCCTTATTTGTTTAACTAACTTAACAGTGTGGTAGCTATTTTCCCCATCATGTTTTTCTATCTGATTAATTTAGATTGTCCCCATATTTCCATACAATTTGGATATTTTTGTTAAATATGGAAAAGGGTTAGCCTGTTACATACTACGCATCTATTTTTGTTTTACATATTTTATGCACTTATAATTGATGACATTTTTCTATTTCTGGTGGATTTATTTATCTGTTATTCAGTATATATGATGCTTTTCTATAACATCTTGATATCTACGCTCCACTAGTTTATAAGTGCATTATGATATGATTCCATTATTTAATTATGTTAACAGTTTAGACATAATCCGTTTATGCCCAAGCTAACACCTAGATTACGAGTTCTGCGTTAGCCTTAAAAAGCAGCGTTAAGGGGTCCTAATGCTGCTTTTTAACGCCCGCTGGTATTACGAGTCTGGCAGGTACAGGTGTACCACTCACTTTTCTTCCGCGACTTTTGGCTACCGCAAATCCCCTTACGTCAATTGCGTATCCTATCTTTTTAATGGGATTTGCCTAACGCTGGTATTACGAGTCTTGGAAGAAGTGAGCGGTACAGCCTCTACCTCCAAGACTCCTACCGCATAAAAAAGTCAATAGTTAAGAGTTTTATGGGCTAACGCCGGAACATAAAGCTCTTAACTAAAGTGCTACAAAGTACACTAACAAAAAGAGGTTTCACTGCAAGGAAAACAGAAACAGAGGCGCCACATGTGTAGATCAATCAAAACAGACAATATCCAAGTTAGATGAGATACAGGATACTCACAAACGTGAAGGCACTCTCTTGTGCCTGTAGGAGCGGGCTGGTATTTAAACAGCAAACCAGCTAGCTGTACCAAGGGATCCCCGTCAGGATATCCTCGCAACAGTAATCCTTCACTAGATTGATTCCAGCAAAAAGGAAAAAATGTTCAGAGGGGAGGAAGGCTAAACAGCCTTATGGTTACTGGCAAGGGAAATGCCACACGAACACCAGATTTGTTTAAAAAGTATCAAGTATTTTATTTTACAAAAGATAAAAAATACCATCAATAACAAATTACAGCTTGGTGTATTTAATGGCAAATCTCCTTGTATATAGAGATAATAGCGACGCGTTTCTCAGGGAAGACCCTGTTTCATCAGGCTTGTATACTCTAGAACCATTTAAAACCCCTTTATATAGGGATCAGTAACCATATGTTTGCAATAAACCCTCCCCTTCCTTGACATAAACCAATGAAACCTTTTCTTTCCGAAAACTCCCACTTGTTGCCTTAATTAGAAGTTTATAATAGTTTTTCCTTTAGTATTATGTCCACTTGATCAATAATCTGTGAGCCCATATCCTAATGTGGTTATGTGTGATGTTAGATCTAGATCGTAATGTGTCGATTGTGAGATAATTAAAAGTGTATGAATGTAAACATACTTAATCGGTGATCGTTTTTTGACCAATTAAAAGCCTGCTTTAGGAGGCTTGTACAATTTGAAACACCCAATTGGTTCATGTGCTCTTAGTTTGATGACTACAATTACCATCATACCTCTCTACCGGAACTATAAGGAAATAGAATTTGCCTAATTGTGAATTGTTCTCTGACCGTCTAATTTCAGTGACTACAAGTACCATAATGCTTCTCTAGTCTCTACCGGAAGTGCCCGGATAGTGTGTCTGCGTGACTGTTATTTTGTAGTCTTTTTCGTCTAAGTGGGGGCTTGTACTTAATAATCCATTCGATTGGTTGGTGTCACATTCCCACTTTAACTGCAGTTTGACTCTGATGGACTACAACTCCCATCATGCTTCTCTGTGTCCAATAGAAACCGCTATCTGGTGTCTAATGGGCATCCACTTGTAGTCTCCCTATACAGGCGCATTTGGTTCACTCGCAATGGTTTTGCAGATGTACCCATTGCGCTCCTAAGTGTAATGGTGGGGGCAGAATTACATACTCTAAATTATGAATAACATGTTAATGAATAATATGATTGCTCTAAAACAATTTGCTTCATTGCTTATAATACTCGATCTTTAATTAGGTCAATGTGATAGCACAATAACAATTGTAAAGTGCTGTAAATAAACTTTGCTGATTACACTCTATATACTTTAACTATGAAATTAAAAACGTGTACCGATTTAAACATAATGATATAATGTCAGTGCATATAAATTTATAGTTAAAGTGACTCAACCTTTTACACCTAATGTATATATTTTTCTAACTAATAAAAAATGTTGGTGCACCTTAATCTAAATTATATGTATTATTTTATACCATATATTAGTCATCAGCCTTATGACAATGGTAATATTAATGAAGATAAAGATTATGCTAAGTGTGGTGTTCAATATTATGCTGAATGTGTTATGAAGAAAAAGAATATGAGTGGTCCTATTATTACCACTGGTGGCTGACAAAACCTAAGTGCGTGTATATATGTGTAATTTTCAAACATAGTGAAAATGATTGTGATAGTGAATTCCTAATAGTGTTTAAAGCTACCACTTAATACCACTTATAATGACGATGAAGTTGTGATGTCACCTATACTGCTGTGTCTATGATTATTTATCATGTGTATGATGGTGTGATAAATTATTATCCCAATTGGATGTAACTAGGCAGCAAGTGAGCTTGGAAAGTAAAGTATACCAAGAATTCCCACTGTTTAACACAGTGAAAAAAGGAAATATAAAAAACATCACCAAATCAGTGAATGATACCGTGTTAAACATACAAATCTTAACAGAGCCCATAATAATTATAACCATAGTATACTAATAACTTCAGAAATTGACATATTATGAAATAGCTTAAGAGAACGCAGCAGAGTCTATGACTTCATTGAGGCCAGTTGGAAATAAACTATTGAATTTAAAGATCCAATATGTTTCTCTTTGTCTCAACTTACTGAACCTATTGTACAGATTACTTTTAGGAATGCATTCTATTGGGGTGATTTTAAATGGACATTTACCAGATATAGATTTTTGACAGGTGTGACGGGATACGCTATGTTTAGATGATTTTACCTTAATGTTTCTTAAGTGTTCACTCCACCGAGTTCTGACCTTCCTACAGGTCCTGCCTATATATTGTAACCCACATTCGCATGTGAGTACATAGATAACAAAATTAGAGTCACAAGTCATTTTGTTTTTGATGGAAAAAGTCTCCCCGGTGTTATGTGAAACAATCTCAGTGGAACCTTGCGTGATGTGGTCACACATAAAACAAAGTTTCTTTCCACATCTAAAGGCTCCTATCCTATTAAAGATGTCATTACCTTTCTTTCTTGTTCCTCTAGACTTATTCACCATATTCCTTTTTGACATAACAACCTTACTAGGAGCTAGTTTCTGTTTATATGTAGGTGCTCTTTTAAAAACTAATTTTGGTTGTAGTGGTAAAGTTTTATTTAAAATCGGATCTTTAAGGAGGATAGGCCAATGTTTTTTTAGAACTTTGTTAATGATTCTGTGGTTAGAATTATACTGTGTGACAAATAGTGGTTGTTTGTTAAATGTAGTTTCTTTCTGGCTATTATGTTGATCTGAGGTAGTATCTCATCTAACTTGGATATTGTCTGTTTTGATTGATCTACACATGTGGCGCCTCTGTTTCTGTTTTCCTTGCAGTGAAACCTCTTTTTGAAGATACACCATCGTTTGGGTGAAGACCGAGAGCTGCCTTCTATTTATACTTCCATTTATTTGGACTTATTTGGACTTCAGTTGGGATCTTTCCCATTTCACCTATTGATACGTCTGTATTCTCATATATATATTTTTTATTCTATCATTATATTTTATGTTTTATATTTTACATTTTACAGATTTTACCATTTATTTTTTATATATTGTTTTATAGGTTTTTTTACATTTTTGGTATCACCAAAGGGGTTTTTTGATTGTATTTCAGTACTATTTTCTGCCCTGAGTCATTAGCGCCTCCTATAGGGGATTTGTGGTATTACTCTAATATCACAATATCCCTCTTAATACTTTTTAAAGTACACTAACACCCATAAACTACCTATTAACCCCTAAACCGAGGCCCCCCTAATCTGCCGACCGGACATCGCCGCCACCTACATAATCCCTATGAACCCCTAATCTGCTGTCCCTAACATCGCCGATACCTATATTTATTAACCCCTAATCTCCCCCCCCAACGTCGCCGCCACCTACCTACACTTATTAACCTCTAATCTGCCGACCGGACATCGCCGCCACTATAATAAATGTATTAACCCCTAAAACGCTGCAATCCCGCCTTGCAAGCACTATAATAAATTTTATTAACCCCTAATCTGCCGCCCCCAACGTCGCCGCTACTATAATAAAGTTATTAACCCCTAAACCTAAGTCTAACCCTAACACCCCCCTAAGTTAAATCTATTTTTAATAAATCTAAATAAAATTTCTAAAATTAAATAAATTAATCCTATTTAAAACTAAATACTTATCTATAAAATATTCACAAATATAGCTACAATATAACTAATAGTTACATGGTAGCTATTTTATTATTTATATTTATTTTACAGGCAACTTTGTATTTATTTTAACTAGGTACAATAGCTATTAAATAGTTAATAATTATTTAATAGCTACCTAGTTAAAATAATTACAAAATTACCTGTAAAATAAATCCTAAACAAAGTTACAAATACACCTAACACTACACTATCAATAAATTAATTAAATAAATTAACTACAATTATCTAACATAAAATACAATCAAATAAACTAAACTATATTACAAAAAAACAAACACTAAATTACAAAAAATTAAAAAATATTACAAGAATTTTAAACTAATTCCACCTAATCTAAGCCCCCTAATAAAATAAAAAAGCCCCCCAAAATAATAAAATTCCCTACCCTATACTAAATTACAAAAGTAATCAGCTCTTTTACCAGCCCTTGCGGGGCATTGCCCCAAAGAAATCAGCTCTTTTACCTGTAAAAAAAAAAATACAAGACCCCCCCAACATTAAAACCCACCACCCACACACCCCTACTCTAAAAACCACCTGATCCCCCCTTAAAAAACCTAACACTACCCCCCTGAAGATCACCCTACCTTGAGCCGTGTTCACCCAGCCGGGCACCGATGGGCCAGAAGAGGACATCCGGACCAACAGAGGTCTTCATCCTATCTGGGCAGAAGAAGACATCCGGACCGGCAGACATCTTCATCCAGATGGCATCTTCTATCTTCATCCTTCCGGAGCGGAGCGGAGCCATCTTCTATCCAGCCAACGCGGAGCCATCCTCTTCTTCCGATGTCCTAACGCAGAATGAAGGTTCCTTTAAATGATGTCATCCAAGATGGTGTCCCTCGAATTCCAATTGGCTGATAGGATTCTATCAGCCAATCGGAATTAAGGTAGGAAAAATACCAGCGTTGTTTAAAGGGAGTGCTGGAAAAAAAAGAAGCGTTAGCCCCGCAAGTTTTTACCGAAAAAACTTGTAATCTAGGCGTAAGTTAGTTCATTGGATATTATGTCATTCGTATGTTCCTTTTTTTTTGTTGCCTGCATATGTTATCTATATCTCTTTTACATTGTGCATTTTGTTAATGTTTTTAATTAAAGCTTTGACATTTGGCCAGTGTGGGCATCCGTAGTGCCCTTCACGCATGCGCAGTAGCTGTTGGGGGAGACTGCGGCTCTACATGCACTCTAGGCAGAAATGTCCACTGGGTAAGAGGGTTTATAATGTGATGAGTACGTTTTTTTTCATTTATACTGTATCTTCCTACATTTGCAACATTGTGTTATTATTTGAGGAGCACCACGGTGGATGAAATTGTTAAAGAGTGCTGGGCTCATCTGTTTTGCTATATATATATATATATATATATATATATATATATATATATATATATATATATAAACCAAAATTCATTAAAATTATTGGGGGAGATAAAAAACTGAAATTAAAATCCTCCATGTCTCAAAATGAAATCAATGTAAATATTTGCAGGAAATTAGTACATCTAGGCAAGTAACCCCGCTTGCTTTTTCCCAGAAATCCTTAATATACAATGTTTCCAATGCACAAGAGAATTGTGGGTAAGATATGCAAATTAGATATGCAAATTCACATTTTTTTGCTTCAAAAATACTGTTTTGACACAGCGATCCTTTTAAACAGGATTATGACAGCAAACCAGAAATCATTCACTAGAAAAGCCTGTTTTGTTCTTTTTGGAACTCATCAGTAGTAGAGATAGATTTCTGGTTGCTGCATTGGAAAATCTATTTTCATGGTTAAACCAAAATTCATTAAAATTATGGGGGGAGATAAAAAACTGAAATTAAAATACTCCATGTCTCAAAATTAAATCAATGTAAATATTTGCATAGGAAATTAGTACATCTAGGCAAGTATCCCCGCTTGCTTTTCCCCAGAAACTCTTAATATACAATGTTTCCAATGCACAAAAGAATTGTGGGTAAGATATGCAAATTAGATATGCAAATTCTCAGTGTTTTTGCTTCCTATGCAAATATTTACATTGATTTAATTTTGAGACGTTGAGGATTTTAATTTCAGTTTTTTATCTCCCCCCCCATAATTTTAATGAATTTTGGTTTAACCATGAAAATAGCTTTACCAATGCAGCAACCATAAATCTATCTTCTACTGATGAGTTCCAAAAAGAACGAAACAGGCTTGTCTAGTGAGTGATTTCTGGTTTGCTGTCATAATCCTGTTTAAAAGGATCGCTGTGTCAAAACAGTATTTTTGAAGCAAAAAAACTGAGAATTTGCTTATCTTACCCACAATTCTCTTGTGCATTGGCAACATTGTATATTAAGAATTTCTGGGGAAAAGCAAGCGGGGATACTTGCCTAGATGTACTAATTTCCTATGCAAATATTTACATTGATTTTTATATTTATATATATATATATATATATATATATATATATATACTGTATATATATATATATACTGTATATATATATATACTGTATATATATATATATATATATATATATATATATATATATATATATATATATATATATATATACAAGTATGTGCAAAGATATATGTACAAATTCTAGCATTAATAATAATTTATAAAAAAAAACATGAGATAAAAGTATATCATAACTTCTAGAAATAAAAATACACATTAATGTAT
The DNA here is from genome assembly GCF_027579735.1 of Bombina bombina. Taxonomy (NCBI): domain Eukaryota; kingdom Metazoa; phylum Chordata; class Amphibia; order Anura; family Bombinatoridae; genus Bombina; species Bombina bombina. The sequence continues at coordinate 618,202,858 of NC_069504.1, forward strand.
GTGAAAGTATCATATAACAAATAAATATAAAAATAACTTTCTATGAAATATTGTTTATTGAGGTATAAATCTATCTATGTCTTGGACATTAACAGATGAAAAAAAAGATTAGCTTTAGAGAAATGTGCTTGTTCACGGACAGTAACGGAATGGTATAAATAAAGTTGGGAAAAACCCGAATAACCACATCGATGACTGTTAGTTAACAACAGTCTGATGCTCATCTCGCCGTACTTGACGCGCTTGTTTTTTATTTTTTTTTATATATAAGGGTATCGTATGTGGATCCAAGTCAGTGATGTCTGGCGAGCGCATTGATGCCGGCGAATGCACTGAGATTGACGTTTTGATAAATATGCCCCATAGTTTTCATAGGTGAATCAAAAAACAAAGGCGCTACTTCTGTGTAAACAGAGTGATGGCCAAAATACAAAAAATTCTCCAGCACATTTTTATCTTAAATTCATGGAAGCAAAATGGTTAAGGGATATATTACTCAATATAAATTCTCCTTTGCCCCTGATGCAACTGCGAGAAAAAAACTTAAAGGGACAGTAAAGTCAAAATGAATTATCCATGATTCGGACAGAACATGCCATTTTAAACAACCTTCCAATTTATTCTGTTATTAAATTGTTTTGTTCCTTTGGTATCCTTTGTTGAAGAGCAAGCCTAGGTAGGCTAATAAGATCTTAGGAGTGTGTATCTTTTGCATTCTATTGCAGCAGTGTTTGCAACTATGTATAACATTGTTATACACATTGTTGCAAACACTGCTACAGGGTGGCTAAAGTCTTTTGCAGGCTCCTGAGCTGACCTAAGATCACTCTTTAAAATATGATACCGAGGTAACTAAGCAATATTTATTATAGAAGTAAAGTGTAACGTTGTTCAAAATTGCATTCTCTGTCCAGTCCATGTAAGTTTAATTTTGACTTTATTGTCCATTTAAATTTGTAACATCCTACTCCTCAAATATTTATATATTGGTAATATTTATAAAATTACTTATAAATCTACTCATTCCGGGCATTTTTAGGCTGTTTCTATATTGATCCACTTTATTTTATATAGTTCTTTCTACTTATTATTAAAGTTCCTTTTGTGTTTCCAAATGACTCCCTCCCTCTCTTATTTTCTCCTTGACATTTTCCCAAATAAGGAAAATAAATGGAATGTTTTTGCAATCATTGTAAGGAACATTAACATTTGTTGTAGACATTTTTGGCTGTGCTGTAATTTGTAGCTGGAACCTGTAGGGATTGGCTATTGGATCTAACCATGACAAAGCTTTTCTACACACAATCAGCATAGAATAGACTGTGGAATCATTGATATTGTACATTAAACTTTATTGAAGAAATGATACAGAGTTTGGAACATGAGAGGATACTAAAAATAATAAATATAAACAAGAGTTTAAAGGGTGAAAAAAAATATATGAAGTGACTTATACAAAAATACATTTTTAACTAATCTTTGTGATCAGATGTACCTGGTAAAATCATAATTTTTATTTTTAGGCAGATTGTAGTAGCCATATTAGTCCAGTAGTGGAATTTGAAAATAATAAGTGTATTGCAATATGAAGTAAACATTTTTTATTGGACTAACATTACATAGTAAAAGACAAGCTTCCGAGGTTCCCCTCATCCTCAGGTCTAAAGCAATACTGTGTTGGTTAAGACCTGAGGAAGAGAGGAATCTCAAAAGCTTGTCTTTTACTTTTTAATATTAGTCCAATAAAAAACATATTACTGCCTACTGCAGTATGCCATGCTCTTGTTATTTTTATTGTTTTTAAGCAAAAATAGGGTTAAAAATACATTTATGCCTTCAGTTACATCCCAAACATTAGGGCAACTGGGGCAGTTATCTAGGACCTCACAGAGCCAGAGATTTACAATCAGTCACCAAGATTATAAGTTGGGCCCTAAAAAGAGTGCTTAATTAATGGTAAAAATTTAGTGCTACCGCACTTTCCATAGCGCTGCCATAACAAATTATGGTGCGTTAAGCTGTTACAGTAGTGTAAAAGTGTGTGTTACATACACAGTATATAGCCAACAAACACCTGAACACTGGAATAACACAGTGCTGATTATTTTCCAGATACAATCAATGTAAGAATATGATACCACACATGATATCTTGGGGCTGATTTATGTATGATGTAGCGTATCATGTCCGCCGCACATAAATAAATGCCGACAGCATACGCTGTCTGCATTTATCATTGCTCAAGCATTTCTTGTGAACTGCTTGTGCAGTGTCGCCCCCTGCAGATTCTAAGCCAATCGGACGCTAGAAGGGGGAGTCAATCACTACTGTTTCCAGCGTAAACAGGGGCATCAAGCTCCATTCGGAGTTTGATAATTCGGCCCCCATGTCATCTTTACCCACCAGAGATTACACTGTCAGAAAAAATGTGCAAAAATTGTACCTTTAGGGGTACAACAGCTTGTCACTGGGGCAGTACCCTCGAAGGTACACCTGCTGTACCCTTTAAAATGGGTACAAATTGTTACCCTTGCAGATTGTACCTTTCAAAGGCAAATATGTACCTTTGGTGACTAGACTGGACCTCAGTCCTATGGTACCATATTGTACCCTTAAAAAAATGGTGCAAATCTGGCCTTTTAAGGGTACTGCCCCAGTGACAAGCCCTTTGTACCTCATGATGGCAAATTTGTACTCAACACAGCATATTACAAATGTTGATCCATTAAATTTATCATATAACATTCATATATGCCACACTGCAGCTTTAAAAAAAAAAAAAAAAAAAGTTTGTATACTTTACTGTAGCCATTCCAAAGATTGCTACAGAACCACCTGAAAAAACAAGGCTAAACAACCAGTTCCAAAATGAACTACTCAATGTGTTTTCTATCACTTTGTACTAGATTCTAAAAACACCCCATTTAATTTAGGGTGACATGCCACATAAAACATAAATATATAGAAAACATATAGAAAACAATATAATAATAAAATATAACTCTAACGAAAAGAAGGGGGATTCGGGGGAGGGATAAACGATTGAATTGTCACTCTATGCAAAATATATGCAAATGAGTCTATTTCCCTAGTACAGTACACACTTTGGTGATGAACCTGCTACCAATAGATGGAGCTGTGTTACACATGTCAAGGAACTTTCAACCAACAGATGGCGCTATGGCATGTCACACAATGTCCATGTATGTGACTGGGGAACGGTTACAATTTTATTTTATTTTTTAAAAAACTGGTTCTTTAACAGCTCTTGTTTAATTTATAGAGTTTAAAACAAAAATTTTTCTTTGTAATTTTAATTAATACATTTGCTTTATGTTTAAGAGTTAACATCTTGATGCTCTAAATATAAACATTAAAATTTTAAGTGCTTGTTTGCCATTTAGAACCAGCAACACAGTATCATTGAATATATGGGTTATTAAAGGGACAGTCTATTCAAAATTAAACTTTCATGACTCAGATAGGGCATGAAAATTTAAACAACTTTCCAATTGACTTTTATCACTAAATTTGCTTTGTTCCCTTGGTGGTATTTTTGAAAAGCTAAACCTAGGTAGGCTCAAACTGATTTCTAAACCTTTGAAAACCGCCTTTTAGCTCAGAGCATTTGAAAGTTTTTCACAGTTAGACAGTACTAGTTCATGTGTGTCATATAGATAAAAAAATATGCTCACTCCCATGTAGTTATTTAGGAGTCTGCACTGATTGGCTAAACTGCATGCCTGTCAAAAGCACTGAGATAAGGGGGCAGTCTGCAGAGGCTTAGATACAAGGTAATCACAGAGGTATAAAGTATATTAATATAACTGTGTTGGTTATGCAAAACTGGGGAATGGGTAATAAAGGGATTATCCATCTTTTTAAACAATAACAATTCTGGTGTAGACTGTCCCTTTAAGTTTTTTTTTTTTTTGCTTTGCCCACTTCTTGCATATTATCAACAACAATTGAACATAATTATTTTGCTGTAGAACATGTATGTTGCATTAATTTTGGGTGACTGACAGTTATGTGAATATGAATAATTGAGCTGTACAAATGATATGGACTTGCAGGGTTTGGCAGCCTTGAACCACCCACCCCCCACAACCTTTAATGACACAAGTGATTGTAACTTTTTTGGATTATTAAATGGTACAGACATGGACCCTTTGACAGTTGGAAACATATTTGTACCTTATTTACCGCTAAATGGTACATATTAGTTCCTTAAGGTGTAATTATGATCCATTGAGGGTACAACCACATCAATTGTACCCTAAGTGTTCACAAACAGACCCCAACCGCACCCTTTTTTCTGACAGTGTAGGAGGACACAAAAGTGGCACTTTTAAAGGGAAAAATAGGATTGATTTAGTATAACTATAAAAATTACAGGGGTCTCTTAAAGGGACATGAAACCCAAAAATGTTCTTTCATGATTCAGATAGGAAATACAATTTTACACAACTTTTTTACTTTTTTTTACTTATATTATTTAATTTGCTTCCTTCTCTTGTTATTGTTAACTGAAAAGTTTATCTTGGCAAGCTCAGGAGCAGCAAAGAACCTAGGTCCTAGCTGCTGTTTGGTGGATGCATATATATACTGATTGTCATTGTCTCACCAATGTGTTCAGTTAGAAACCAGAAGTGCATTGCTGCTCATTCAACAAATGATATCAAGAGAATGAAACAAATTAGATAATAGAGGTAAATTAGGAACTTGTTTAAAATTGTATTCTCTATCTGAATCATGAAAGACAATGTTTGGGTTTTATGTCCCTTTACAGATACCCTGGTGCTACCCACTCCTGATAAGTACAATATAAGGGTATGGAGCTAGGAAAGGGAGCTATAGGTTGCAGCCATTTAAAAAACTTTTAACTTTCATTTCAACAGATTAAAATCAATTGGAGTATAAATTGGACCAAAAAAATATATATATAAATAAGTGAGAAAAAAATGTCTAAGTCAAAAAATATATATACTATGGAGTATAGTATACATCCATACCATACCTAGTAGGTATGAATATATTCATACTATACTCCATAGTATATATATTTTTTGACTTAGACATTTCTTTCTCACTTATTTATATATATATATATATATATATATATTTTTTTTTTTATTTTTTTTGGTCCAATTTTTAAATCTGTTGAAATTAAAGTTAAAGGGACAGTGAACCCAAAAATATATATACTATGGAGTATAGTATACATCCATACCATACCTAGTAGGTATGAATATATTCATACTATACTCCATAGTATATATATTTTTTGACTTAGACATTTCTTTCTCACTTATTTATATATATATATATATATATATATATTTTTTTTTTTTTTTTTGGTCCAATTTTTAAATCTGTTGAAATTAAAGTTAAAGGGACAGTGAACCCAATTTTTTTCTTTCGTGATTCAGATAGACCATAACTTTTTAAACAACTTTCTAATTTACTCCTATTATCAAATTTTCTTCATTCTCTTGGTATCTTTATTTAAAAAGCAAGAATGTAAGTTTAGATGCCGGACCATTTTTGGTGAACAACCTGGGTTGTTTTTGCTGATTGGTGGATTAATTTAACCGACCACTAAACAAGTGCTGTCCATTTAACTGAACCAAAAAATAGCTGATGCCTTCTTTTTCAAGTAAAAAAGAACAAAGAAAAAATGATAATAGGAGTAAATTAGAAAGTTGCTTTAAGTTGCATGCTCTATCTGAATTGCGAAAGAAAAAATTTGGGTTCAGTGTCCCTTTAAACATTTTAGAAATGGCTGCACCCTATAGCTCCTTTTTCTAGCTCCATACCCTTATATTTTCTTTACCCACCAACAATCACCCTTTGCATAATAAGACATGCATAACCCAAATAATCTCTTTTTTTATGAAATTTTCTAGATGTTATCTTTATTTCTATTAAAAATTGTTCTTTAATTATGCAGATGTTTTTTTCTGTAAAACAATGCATCTGCAGGTTAGTGTATGTGCTTGTATCAGAGTGCATGTGCCTATGCAGGTGAGTGTATGTCTGTGTGTTTGTATCAGTGTATGGGGCCAATTTATCAAAGGTCTTGCGGACCTGATCCGACAGTGCGGATCAGGTCCGCAAGACCTCGCTGAATGCGGAGAGCAATACGCTCTCTGCATTTAACATTGCACCAGCAGCTCACAAGAGCTGCTGGTGCAACGCCGCCCCCTGCTGACTCGCGGCCAATCGGCCGCCAGCAGGGGATGTCAATCAACCCAATCGTACTCGATCGGGTTGAATTCCGGCGATTCCTGTCCGCCTCATCAGAGCAGGCGGACAGGGTTATGGAGCAGCAGTCTTTAGACCGCTCCTTCATAACTGCTGTTTCTGGCGAGTCTGAAGACTCGCCAGAAACACGGGTCCACAAGCTCTGTTCAGAGCTTGGTAAATGGGTCCCCATATGTGCATGTGAGTGTATGTGTGTGTGTGTGTGCTTGTATCACTGTGCATGGGCATATGCAGGTGAGTGTATGTCTGTGTGTTTGTATCAGTGTGTATGTGCAGGTGAGTGTATGTGTGTGTGTGCTTGTATCAGAGTGCATGTGCATATGTAGGTGAGTGTATGTTTGTGTGTTTGTATCAGTGTATATGTTCAGGTTAGTGTATGTGTGTGTGTGCTTGTATCAGTGTGCATGGGCATATGCAGGTGAGTGTATGTGTGTGTGTTTGTATCAGTGTATATGTTCAGGTGAGTGTATGTGTGTGTGTGCTTATATCAGTGTGCATGGGCATATGCAGGTGAGTGTATGTGTGTGTGTGCTTGTATCAGTGTGCATGGGCATATGCAGGTGAGTGTATGTCTGTGTGTTTGCATCAGTTTGTATGTGCAGGTGAGTGTATATGTGTGTGTGTTTGTGTCAGTGTGCATGTATATGTGCAGGTGAGTGTATGTATGTGTTTGTATCAGTGTGAATGTGCTGGCGAGTGCATGTTTTTATTTGTATCAATGTGCATGTGCAGGTGAGTGTGTGTATGTTTGTTTGTATCAGTGAAAAGGGCAGGTAAGTGTATGTGTTTGCATCAGAGTGCATGTCCAGGTGATTGTATGTGTTTGTATCAGAGTGCACGTGCACATGCAGGTGAGTGTATGTGTGTGTGTGTTTGTATCTGTGTGCATGTGCAGGTGAGTGTATGTGTTTGCATCAGAGTGCATGTGCAGGTGAGTGTATGTGCACTTGCAAGTGAGTGTATGTCTGTGTGTTTGTATCAGTATGCATGTGCAAGTGAGTTCATGTGTATGTGTTTGTATCAGTATGTAAGTGCAGGTGAGTGTATGGGGCCAAATTATCAAGCTCTGAATGACTCGCCGGAAACAGTAGTTATGAAGCTGCTACATAACTTGTCCGCTGCTTCTGAGACTGCGGTCTGCAATCCGTCCAATCCTATACAATTGGGCTGATTGACACCCCCTGCTAGTGGCCGAAGTTGCAGCATTGCACAAGCAGTTCACCAGAACTGCTTGTGCAATGATAAATGCACTTCCATAAATCGGCCCCTATGTGTGTGTTTGTATCAGTGTGCATGTGCAGGTTATGTGTATGTGCTTTTATCAGTGTGCATGTGCAGGTGAGTGTATCTGTGTTTGTATCAGTCTGCATGTATATGTGCAGGTGAGTGTATGTATGTGCTTGTATCGGTGTGCATGTGCTGGAGAGTGCATGTGTTTTTATTTGTATCAATGTGCATGTGCAGGTATGTTTGTGTTTGTATCAGTGACAAGGGCAGGTGAGTGTATGTGTTTGCATCAGAGTGCATGTCCAGGTGATTGTATGTGTTTATATTAGAGTGCATGTGCATGCATCAGTGTGAATGTGTGAGTTCACAGATGAGTGTATGTGTTTCTATCAGTGTGTATGTGCAGGTGATTGTATGGTGTCTATTTATCAAGCTCTGCACGGCGGTCAGACATCACCGAAAATAAACCCAATCCCCGGCTGGCAGCCCGTATGCTGTCGGGATTTATCAATGTGCGGCGGACATAGTTCACTATAGTGGATCATGTCCGTCCGCACAATGATAAGTGGACCCCTATGTGTGTGTGTTTGTATCAGTGTGCATGGGCATGTGCAGGTGAGTGTATGTGTGTGTGTGTGTTTGTATCAGTCTGCATGTATATGTGCAGGTGAGTGTATGTATGTGCTTGTATAGTTGTGCATGTGTTTTTATTTGTATCAATGTGCATGTGCAGGTGAGTGTGTGTATGTTTGTGTTTGTATCAGTGAAAAGGACAGGTGAGTGTATGTGTTTGCATCAGAGTGCATGTCCAGGTGATTGCATGTGTTTGTATCAGAGTACATGTGCACATGCAGGTGAGTGTATGTGTGTGTGTTTGTATCAGTGTGCATGGGCATGTGCAGGTGAGTGTATGAGCGTGTGTTTATATCAATGTGCATGTATATGTGCAGGTGAGTGTATGTGCGTATCTTTGTATTAGTGTGCATGTATATGTGCAGGTGAGTGTATGTGTGTGTTCTTGTATCGGTGTGCATGTGATGGAATACTGCATGTGTGTGTATTTGTATCAATGTGCATGTGCAGGTGAGTGTGTGTATGTTTGCGTTTGTATCTTTGTGCATGCGCAGGTGAGTGTATGTGTTTGCATCAGAGTGCATGTGCAGGCAGGGCTGCCATCAGGGGGTGACAGGGGTGACTCATGTCAGGGGCCCAATGGTCCAGGGGGCCCCATGAGGCAAGAACAACTATTATTTAAAAAAAAAAAAATCAAATTTTGGCAGCCATCAGAGGGTACTACAGCAGAGTGCTTTTGAGCGTGGGAAATTTTATTACAAGGGGTAAAGCATTATCATTTGAGAGGATTTCTGAGTGTGCACTAAACCACTATGCACAGTGTGAGACAGACTTGACACTTAAGTTTGTACAGTGTGTGCCTGAGTCACACAGCAGATCATTTTTATTTGCAGAGGAGGTAGGACTTACTTAGTAAATGTTTTTATTTCTTTGTGCAGTTTTGGATTTTAACTTCAGTGTGGTAGTAGTTGTATGGTGGGGCCAGGGTTCCATAAAAACACATTTTTTAGCAATATGCAGCAGTGTATTTATGATTATTTGACAATGCTGTATAAATTCTATATTTAAAGCCATGCAGAAATGTTTCCTCCTCAATACCCAAATGGTAGGTGCCCTTTTGACAGATATGAGTTTTTTTAATTAATATTTATATTTTAATTACATTCCAGTTTACTGCCCATTTATGCAAGGACTTTCCAGATGCAAGGAGGAATTTTATCTAAGATTTTTACATCTGCATAAAATGTTATACTCTCAGACCTAAGATTGCTCAGTGTTTGAAATGAGACAGGTTAACTTAAACTCTTGGTTGGGGAAAATGGGGGAAAACAAACATATGTCAACCTTTCAAAAGTACTTTTCTTCATCTATCCATCAACCCAGATCATTATTGTACAATTTTGAATTAACAGAATTATTTTTGTTTGCACATTTACAAATATGATTCTTTAAAAAAGTTATCTCTTAATTTCTGCAATTTTTTTATCATGCATGTCACACACTCCTAGAGTGTTTCTGTGTGTGTCTGTGTTTATGTCTTTGTGCTTTTGTTTGTGTCTCTATGAGTGTGTATGTATTTTGTTTTCTGTGGGTCTCTCTGTGAGGGTGGGTGTGTATGTCTTTGTGCATTTTCTGTGGATGTCTGTGAGGGTGTGTGCGTATGTCTTTGTGCTTTTTCTATGGGTGTCTCTGCGAGGGTGTGTGTATGTATGTCTGTGTATTTTCTCTGGATGCCTCTGTGAGGGTGGGTGTATGTATGTCTGTGTATTTTCTCTGGATGCCTCTGTGAGGGTGGCTGTGTATGTCTTTGTGTGTTTTCTGTGGATGTCTCGGTGAGGGTGTGTGTGCATGTCTGTGTTTTCACTGGGTGTCTCTGTGAGGGTGTGTATGTCTATGCATTTTCTGTGGGTGTCTCTGTGAGAGTGTGTGTATGTCTTTGTGTGTTTTCTGTGGATGTCTCAGTGAGGGTGTGTATGTGTATGTCTTTGTGCTTTTTCTATGGGTGTCTCTGCGAGGGTGTGTGTATGTATGTCTGTGTATTTTCTCTGGATGCCTCTGTGAGGGTGGGTGTATGTATGTCTGTGTATTTTCTCTGGATGCCTCTGTGAGGGTGGCTGTGTATGTCTTTGTGTGTTTTCTGTGGATGTCTCGGTGAGGGTGTGTGTGCATGTCTGTGTTTTCACTGGGTGTCTCTGTGAGGGTGTGTATGTCTATGCATTTTCTGTGGGTGTCTCTGTGAGAGTGTGTGTATGTCTTTGTGTGTTTTCTGTGGATGTCTCAGTGAGGGTGTGTATGTGTATGTCTTTGTGTGTTTTCTGTGGCTGTCTCTCTGTATGTGTGTGTGTGTGTGTGTATGTATTTGTGTGTTTTCTAGGCTGTCTCTGTCGGTGTTTCCTTGGATGTATGTGTAAGTTTGTGTTTGAGTTTGAGTTTGTGTGTGTGTGTCTATTGTTTGTTCCTTTTTAGGACATTTTGACCTTACTACTGATTATTCACATCATTCTACAGACTTTGAGATTAATGAGACCTTTCCGGAAGCCACCAATCCACCATTTAACCTTTAAATTATTGTTTAGGCAGTTCAGAGCCCTTCCTTTCAGCCACTGCATGCTGTTGTCATCATTTAGTTGGCATCTTCCTTGACAAAAAGATAATCAGAACTCCATATTTTGTTTTGTAAATCTCCTTTTTTGACAAAACTGTAGTCTACCTCATTACTTGTCAGGTCAATGTAAACAAGTAAAACAACATAACAAATAGGAGCGCCCTGTATACATCAATAATACAATTGAAACAATAAAGGTATTCAAACTATTATATAAAAAGGATATAGTTTCTGTGGAAATAATCCAGATATTCAGAATCTCAATTGGGGTTGCAGCCGCTTCACACAACACAGCACTGGAGGCTGGATTCAGCTGAATGTAAAAAAAACCAAAAAAGAGAAAGAGGCGCAAGTCACAGTCAAATTATATCAAAACAATATTAAAGTGCATGCATTTTAATATTGTTTTGATATCATTTGACTGTGATTGGTGATTATACACTATTGGAGACCAGTGACCCTTATGTCCTATGGAAACATTATAAGAGACGACTTTCGTTTGTGACTGAAGGAGGTCCGGATTGTTATTTACTATTGATCCCACTGAGTTTCCCACAGACTGATCACCACCTTTTATCGTGTCTACACATACCTTATGTGTTTGAGGGTTTTTAGTGTGAGTGTGCAATCGTGTCTCAATAAATATATGTTGTGTTTGTTATACTACACTTAGAGGGGTTTGCGCCTCTTTCTCTTTTTTGTGTTTTTTTACAATGTAAACAAGTGCTGAGTGTCTGTTTGGGTGTCTGTGTCTGAGTGTCTTTGTGTGTTTATTTGCGTGTCTGCTAGAGTGTCTATATGTGAATCCTTATGTGTGAGTGTGTGTTTCAGTGTATGAGTGTGTCTGTGTGTTTCTGTGTTTGTGTGTTACTACCTTTACAACATTTCCAAATTTGACTACACTTAAGAATAAAGTGCATATAAGTTTTAGTCACTTAGTCAAAAATTGCACATGTCAAAGGGGGGGGGGGGGGGGACTGAATAATGGTTAAGTCAGGGGCCCCAAAATTTCTACTGGTGGCCCTGTGTGCAGGTGAGTGTATGTCTGTGTGTTTGTATCAGTATGCATGTGTAAGTGAGTTCATGTGTGTGTGTTTTTATCAGTATGTATGTGTAGGTGAGTGTATGTGTGTGTTTGTATCAGTGTGCATGTGCAGGTTATGTGTATGTGCTTTTATCAGTGTGCATGTGCAGGTGAGTGTATGTGTGTGTGTGTTCGTATCATTGTGCATATGCAGGTGAGTGTATGTGTGTGTGTGTGTGTGTTTGTATCAGTATGTATGTGTAGGTGAGTGTATGTGTGTGTTTGTATCAGTGTGCATGTGCAGGTTATGTGTATGTGCTTTTATCAGTGTGCATGTGCAGGTGAGTGTATGTGTGTGTGTGTGTGTGTGTGTGTTTGTATCAGTGTGCATGTGCAAGTGAGTGTATATGTGAAGAATAAAGAAGAACAGGGGGGCGCCTCATGTGTAGTATCATCAAATGTATACGGATACAGTAAGCAATAAAGCCAAATGGGTACTTACATATTCCAAAAGCACACCAATATGCTGGTAGGTGCAGGCTGTAGATTTAAACAGGTGTAACAGCTCACCCACAACAGGAAATTCCCTTTAGTGCTGGGATAAAGCAAAACACAAAGACAGGCACTACATGTGCAGATCATTTAGAGTACAATTATGTTAGACAGAAAAAAATTGGACCACACAAAATGGAAGTGTGTCATAAGAAAATGAGGTGCGCCTATTTTATGCTGCTCCCTATGGGATGAAAAATAAATAACCCAGATAGGTGATATATTGGATCTTAATCTGGTGTGGTCATATAAAAAATTATTATAAAAATATAGTAATCAAATAATAAAAATAATAATAATATTATCTTTGCATATAATATAAAATGCACCCTTGCAAATATATACCAAATCAATAACAAGTATAAGGTGTAAACTGATAATTATTGATTATATATACTTAAACAGTCCTTAATGTAAGTGGTATGAAGTTAAATGTCCATTGGTGCCAGTGATGTCACAATTTAAAAATCTTCCAATACGTGAGAATCAAAAAGGACCCAAGAGGATGGCAGCTCTCTCCACAGAAATGATAACAATATCCCTCGTCCTAGAAAAAGACAAAGAAGAGGCGCTCTGGTGCAGATAATCCTAAAATATGTGAGGACAACAACTATAATTTCCTGGAAAGCCGAATGAGTGTTCAGGGCTGACGACTACTGCTCTTATAGACAAACTGCTCCTAGGAGAGTCAGACGCTCCTGCTATTCCAATTGGAGTTAGCGAACACAAAGATTAATGATTATTTTACTCCAAAAACTTATAGGTAGAAAATAATATCTCAGAGCAAGGTAGAACAAGTAAAAAAACTTTTATTAAAAACTTAAAAAAGTTGCTTTGCAACGCGTTTCTCGGCTGCAATGCCGTTTCATCAGGATCCTTGTGCTGTAGTGCTGGGATAAAGCAAAACACAAAGACAGGACCTACATGTGCAGCTCATTTAGAGTACAATTATATTAGCTTTAGTATATTGCCAAATGAGTACTCACATTCAGGCTGAGCACACTAATGTGCTGGTAGGAGCAGGCTGGCAGATTAAAGGGACATTAAACACTAAATACATGCTAGATAGAATGATGCATTCAAAGAAAATATTAGTCCATGAGTAACATGTAGATGTATTTTTTAAAGTTTCATTAGTTGTTTAAAAAGTGACAAAATAAGTGTAAAGTTTTAGTGTCTATAAAACACTGGGAGCTGCCATGTTGTAACTTGTGTTACCTTCTCTGCTGTGGCCAATTAGGGTCAGTTATACATAGGTCACTAGAGTGTGCAGCCAATGGTTGTGCTGGATTTAACAGTGTTCTGCACTTCCATTTCTAACAGGAACTGAAAAGCTCACAATTTCAGAATGGAATTACAGGCAAAGAGGACAAAATAAATAATGAAAGTATATTGCAGAGTTATTTTATATATACAATTTATCATTTTATATTACCATCTCAAAGTGTTTAATGTCCCTTTAAGGAAAGGTGTGTCAGCTCACCCCATATGCAGGACTCCAAGATAGGCTGTATTTCAGGAGCATACAAATCCAAATGTTAGGTCTCCCATATATTGATCAGAATAGCAGGCAGGTAAGGTGTATCTACTCACAAAGATTTTTTCATAAAAAGTATTTATAAAAAAAAAAGTTAAAAAAAACCAGCAATGCAAAAAAAGTGGATAAGGGGTATTCCAATGGCCCCCTAAAACTGCAACGCGTTTCTCGGTTTAAAACACTGTTTCCTCTGGCATATCATACTTTGTTTTTAATAAATACTTTTAAAGAAAAAATCTTTCTGAGTGGATACACCTTACCTGCCTGTTATTCTGATCAATATGGGAGACCTACCATTTGGATTTGTATGCTCCTGAAATACAGCCTATCTTGGAGTCCTGTATATGGGGTGAGCTGACGCACCTTTCCTTAATCTGCCAGCCTTCTCCTACCAGCACATTAGTGTGCTCAGCCTGAATGTGAGTACCCATTTGGCAATCTACTAAAGCTAATATAATTGTACTCTAAATGAGCTGCACATGTAGTGCCTGTCTTTGTGTTTTGCTTTATCCCAGCACTACAGCACAAGGATTTCCTGTTGTGGGTGAGCTGTTACACCTGTTTAAATCTACAGCCTGCACCTACCAGCATATTGGTGTGCTTTTGGAATATGTGAGTACCCATTTGGCTTTATTGCTTACTGTATCCATATACATTTGATGATACTACACATGAGGCGCCACTCTGTTCTTCCTTATTCTTCATAGTTAACCCGGACCAGTCAGTGAGGAGGAGGCAGCCAGTACCTTTTCCTTTGGATTTAAAGAGGACTTTGTGATCTTTACATTATACCACACTGTCAAAAGTGACAATATATTTATATTATCTGTTTGTTATTGTTACCTTTAGGATAATTTTGCATATATCATATATATTCCACTGTGGTATTCATATAATAGTTATGACTTATATCACACTCTATATATCTAGTTTCTATGTTCTCTCATTAGCGCCCCCTCCCTGTGACTAGGTATTATTTTCATGAGTGTATATGTGTGTGTGTTTGCATCAGTGTGCATGTGTAGGTTATATGTATGCGCTTGTATGTGTGTATGTGCAAGTGAATGTATATGTGTGTGTTTGTATATGTGTGCATGTGCAGGGGATTGTATGTGTTTGTATCAGAGTGCATGTGCATGCGCAGATGATTGTTTGTGTGTATGTGCAAGTGAATGTATATGTGTGTGTTTGTATATGTGTGCATGTGCAGGGGATTGTATGTGTTTGTATCAGAGTGCATGTGCATGCGCAGATGATTGTTTGTCTGTGTGTTTGTATCAGTGTGTTTGGATGTGCAAGTGAATGTATATGTGTGTGTTTGTATATGTGTGCATGTGCAGGGGATTGTATGTGTTTGTATCAGAGTGCATGTGCATGCACAGATGAGTGTTTGTGTGTTTGTATCAGTGTGTTTGGATGTGCAAATGAGTGTATGTGTGTGTGCAAGTGTGTATATAGTCTAGAGTCTTTTCTTCTGAATGTGGATGATTATTGATGGGGGAAATAAAATATATGCTAGGATGCTAGCCTGAGAATTGTTATTCTAAGCTCTATAACTGATGTTGGTCTGATGTGAGGTCAATTTAGCTGCACTGGATTAATAAATTGTGTGACTTTTAAAATGTCCTACCCAAATCTGTACTAAATTGTATCATACCTGTTAAGTATAAGAGAACAGTAAAGACTCAATTATGACCATCATTTTCCTTGATGTACTTAGGATCTAGTCACAATATTGTACTTTTTTATTTTTTAAATGAATATATTGAGTTAGATACTTTTTGCATTTATTATAAGGTACATTGACATTAATTGGATAATAAAGGGATTATTTATGGGAACCCTCAGGTACTAGGCACTTGTGAGTCATGTTGGGAGGTTCATTAAGTGCTGGGTGGTGAACATGGGAATCATATAAAGGAAACTTTGTGTATAAGCTGATGGATCTGAGGATAGGCGTGGGGCCCTTGGTTGATAAAAGGGTTTTTACCTAAAGGGTTATGAAGCTGCGTAATTTAGGTGTTAGGGTGTTCCTTGGTGGTTGGGAAGAGTACTATGGGCGGTGCGGTGGGGACCCTTGAGAGAAGGTCTTGTGTTAAAAGTCCCAATTATGAGTAAATGCGTTATGGAGTCATTGGGGCCAATTTATTATAGTGCGAGCGGACATGATACGATGTAGCGTATCATGTCCACTGCACATCAATAAATGCTGACAGCATACGCTGTTGGCATTTATCATTGCATAAAGTCCAAAAGACAGCAGCACTCACCAGTTCCAAAATAGCAGAAATGTATTGAAACACCAAGGTGCACAAGATATCAACTTTTCTGACCTCAGTCCTTAATCATGTCAGTACACATAATGAACAGAAAAAATTCTTAAATAGGGGTTGGTGTCAAAGCCACACCCCCATTTTTACAACACACCTGTGCAATATTATAATGAGGCTAGATACTAGTATCCATAAATAATTACATATCTAACTTCTACATATGACTGATGCATATAACATACAAACAATACAATAATGATAGTTATAAAATACTATCCTCTCCAAGGAATGTACAATATCATAAAGATCCATGTGAAAATGTTATCTATGTGTTTAACATAAAAATGTTTTAATTTTGACATAATAATTGTTAGAACCTGATTACTATGGGCCTTAATAGGATACACAACTGCATAAATATATTAAACCTAATATTATAAAAATATGGACAGGTCAAAATCTTTATTTAGGCCCATTGGGCTCAAGGTCTCCAATTTATCTATCCAAAACCTCTCTTTTTGTTTTAAGTATAACTTCCTGTCTCCCCCTCGTCTGAGATTGCCTATGTGGTCAATGATTTGGAATCTTAGTTGACAGATGTTATGGCCAGCACTTTCTAAATGTTCAGCTACAGGGTTTTTTATTTTCTTATTGCGAATATCAGACCTATGTTCTGTCATCCTACTGCGGAACATCCTAGTGGTCTCTCCAAAATAACTCCACCCACATGAGCATTTGAGCATATAGATAGCATAAGTAGTAGTACATGTAAAAAAACCTTTAATAATATTTTTTTCCCTGTTCTAGGATGAAAAAAACTTTGCCTTTGATCATACTATTGCAGCTTGAACACCCCAAGCAAGGGTAACAGCCATTGTTTTTTTCACATAAATACATTTGAGACTTGCCTTTTAAGGGACCAATGTCGGCTTTTATTAATCTATCGCTAAGATTATTACTTCTTATAAAAGCTGACATAAAAGGGGTTTGGAATTCTTTCACAAGGAGATTACATATACTTAAAATATGCCAATGTTTTTTGAGGCTTTTGAGAATCTCACAACTTGAATCATTATACCCAGTAACAAAACATCTTTAAGTTTTTTCCTAACCTTAGGTTGTGACAAATCCAACATATTTTTACGTTTTGAGATGATACATCAGAAATTTCTTTATCCACTAAATCTCTCAGATAACCTCTAATCATAAATGTATTTCCCATTTCATTCAGTCTGATATTAACACGAGATTCATCTGAGACTTTTCTTTTAACTCTTAACATTTGACTACGGGGCAACGACATTTTTAAGGATTCAGAATGGAAAATGTTAAAGTGAAGAAGATTATACAGTATTTATCTGTCGGTTTCACAAATAAATCATTCTGTAATGATTTGCCACATTTATTTATACAAAATGGAGAAATTGACGGATGAGACTGACCTTCAGACTTTCACCTATAGCGACCTGGAGGCCGCTAGAATTACCACACTGGTACGGGACTCAAGAAACTTCCTCCAGACCCCCCCTACCGATATCTCTACTAAAGAGTATGAAAAATTGAAGAAAAAACATTTGGCTTACGAACTGCACGCCACGACCCTAGCAGAATATCATAGGGTCCGACGTATACCAAGGGGCTTCCGTATGAATGTTAGGCCCACATTGATGCAAGATAATAAAGAATATAATGAGAAATGTACTTAAATTTTAAACAAATGTTCCTTCGACCTCCTGGTGTTAACAGTTGAGTACCTGCAGTATGACCTGGAAAAGCAAAAAGAGGAGATTAAACGCCTGGAGGGAGCCTTGAAGTCAATGTTACCAACCGAGGAGCTGGATAAAATATTGGCTACAGTAAATACCAATATCAGCGAACTCCAGAAGACCATTGAGACCCGCAAGCGACAGAAGTTCCTTAGGAATGAGGAGGATTATCGGAGCGGTACCGTATACCGATGGTCTAGAGATGCACAGGATGACAACAGACAACATGGCGCATCCAATTGGAGGAGGCAGCGTCGCACACGCGACCGGCACGTGAATTCCACGTCATCAGCCAGTGACTCATCGGGGGACTCAGGAGCCAGCACAGAGGCGGAAGGAAGCACTGCCGCAAACGCCACCACTCTGGATCAGAGAGCACAGAGAGTTACCCGCAACAGGATAAAGCGGGTTTAGTGGTAAATATCTCAAAACATAATTTGACTGAGACTGAGGGGAAAGTTATCGATAAGGGATTGTCCTTTTGTTCCCAACCTAAATGTGATTTTTTAAATCTACAGCGGGACTTATACTCACTTTTTTGGAATATGAAATTGAAAATGTTTTTTGGTACCAGGCTAGAAGTTGGGGATAATTTTAATACTCTTACTGATAATAATGTGTTATCACTGAGTAATTTGAATTTAAGAGCTAAGAGTAATTTTACACCCAATGTGAATAACAGTAGTATGGAAACCTTTACACAATTGGTACTTAGAGACATAGGCCTAGATTTAGAGTTCGGCGGTAGCCGTCAAAACCAGCGTTAGAGGCTCCTAACGCTGGTTTTGGCCGCCCGCTGGTATTTGGAGTCAGTGATTAAAGGGTCTAACGCTCACTTTGCAGCCGCGACTTTTCCATACCGCAGATCCCCCTACGCCATTTGCGTAGCCTATCTTTTCAATGGGATCTTTCTAACGCTGGTATTTAGAGTCGTTTCTGCAGTGAGCGTTAGAGCTCTAACGACAAGATTCCAGCCGCCTGAAAATAGCAGGAGTTAAGAGCTTTCTGGCTAACGCCGGTTTATAAAGCTCTTAACTACTGTACCCTAAAGTACACTAACACCCATAAACTACCTATGTACCCCTAAACCGAGCTCCCCCCACATCGCCGCCACTCGATTAAAAATTTTAACCCCTAATCTGCCGACCGCCACCTACGTTATACTTATGTACCCCTAATCTGCTGCCCCTAACCCCGCCGACCCCTATATTACATTTATTAACCCCTAATCTGCCCCCCACAACATCGCCGCCAGCTACTTAAAATAATTAACCCCTAATCTTCCGACCGCAAAGCGCCGCCACCTACGTTATCCCTATGTACCCCTAATCTGCTGCCCCTAACACCGCCGACCCCTATATTATATTTATTAACCCCTAATCTGCCCCCCTCAACGTCGCCGACACCTACCTACACTTATTAACTCCTAATCTGCCGAGCGGACCTGAGCGCTACTATAATAAAGTTATTAGCCCCTAATCCGCCTCACTAACCCTATCATAAATAGTATTAACCCCCTAATCTGCCCTCCCTAACATCGCCGACACCTAACTTCAATTATTAACCCCTAATCTTCCGATCGGAGCTCACCGCTATTCTAATAAATGTATTAACCCCTAAAGCTAAGTCTAACCCTAACACTAACACCCCCCTAACTTAAATATAATTTACATCTAACGAAATAAATTAACTCTTATTAAATAAATTAATCCTATTTAAAGCTAAATACTTACCTGTAAAATAAACCCTAATATAGCTACAATATAAATTATAATTATATTATAGCTATTTTAGGATTAATATTTATTTTACAGGCAACTTGGTATTTATTTTAACTAGGTACAATAGCTATTAAATAGTTAAGAACTATTTAATAGTTACCTAGTTAAAATAATAACAAAATTACCTGTAAAATAAATCCTAACCTAAGATATAATTAAACCTAACACTACCCTATCAATAAAATAATTAAATAAACTACCTACAATTACCTACAATTAACCTAACACTACACTATCAATAAATTAATTAAACACAATTGCTACAAATAAATACAATTAAATAAACTAGCTAAAGTACAAAAAATAAAAAAGAACTAAGTTACAGAAAATAAAAAAATATTTACAAACATAAGAAAAATATTACAACAATTTTAAACTAATTACACCTACTCTAAGCCCCCTAATAAAATAACAAAGCCCCCCAAAATAAAAAATTCCCTACCCTATTCTAAATTAAAAAAGTTACAAGCTCTTTTACCTTACCAGCCCTGAACAGGGCCCTTTGCGGGGCATGCCCCAAGAAGTTCAGCTCTTTTGCCTTTTAAAAAAAACATACAATACCCCCCCCCCAACATTACAACCCACCACCCACATACCCCTAATCTAACCCAAACCCCCCTTAAATAAACCTAACACTAATCCCCTGAAGATCTTCCTACCTTGTCTTCACCATCCAGGTATCACCGATCGGTCCTGGCTCCGATATCTTCATCCAACCCAAGCGGGGGCTAGACATCCACTGAAGAAGTCCAGAAGAGGGTCCAAAGTCTTCCTCCTATCCGGCAAGAAGAGGACATCCGGACTGGCAAACATCTTCTCCAAGCGGCATCTTCGATCTTCTTCCATCCGGTGCGGAGCGGGTCCATCTTGAAGCAGGCGACGCGGATCCATCCTCTTCTTCCGATGTCTCCCGACTAATGACGGTTCCTTTAAGGGACGTCATCCAAGATGGCGTCCCTCGAATTCCGATTGGCTGATAGGATTCTATCAGCCAATCGGAATTAAGGTAGGAATTTTCTGATTGGCTGATGGAATCAGCCAATCAGAATCAAGTTCAATCCGATTGGCTGATCCAATCAGCCAATCAGATTGAGCTCGCATTCTATTGGCTGTTCCGATCAGCCAATAGAATGCGATCTCAATCTGATTGGCTGATTGGATCAGCCAATCGGATTGAACTAGATTCTGATTGGCTGATTCCATCAGCCAATCAGAAAATTCCTACCTTAATTCCGATTGGCTGATAGAATCCTATCAGCCAATCGGAATTCGAGGGACGCCATCTTGGATGACGTCCCTTAAAGGAACCGTCATTAGTCGGGAGACATCGGAAGAAGAGGATGGATCCGCGTCGCCTGCTTCAAGATGGACCCGCTCCGCACCGGATGGAAGAAGATCGAAGATGCCGCTTGGAGAAGATGTTTGCCGGTCCGGATGTCCTCTTCTTGCCGGATAGGAGGAAGACTTTGGACCCTCTTCTGGACTTCTTCAGTGGATGTCTAGCCCCCGCTTGGGTTGGATGAAGATATCGGAGCCAGGACCGATCAGTGATACCTGGATGGTGAAGACAAGGTAGGAAGATCTTCAGGGGATTAGTGTTAGGTTTATTTAAGGGGGGTTTGGGTTAGATTAGGGGTATGTGGGTGGTGGGTTGTAATGTTGGGGGGGGGGTATTGTATGTTTTTTTTAAAAGGCAAAAGAGCTGAACTTCTTGGGGCATGCCCCGCAAAGGGCCCTGTTCAGGGCTGGTAAGGTAAAAGAGCTTGTAACTTTTTTAATTTAGAATAGGGTAGGGAATTTTTTATTTTGGGGGGCTTTGTTATTTTATTAGGGGGCTTAGAGTAGGTGTAATTAGTTTAAAATTGTTGTAATATTTTTCTTATGTTTGTAAATATTTTTTTATTTTCTGTAACTTAGTTCTTTTTTATTTTTTGTACTTTAGCTAGTTTATTTAATTGTATTTATTTGTAGCAATTGTGTTTAATTAATTTATTGATAGTGTAGTGTTAGGTTAATTGTAGGTAATTGTAGGTAGTTTATTTAATTATTTTATTGATAGGGTAGTGTTAGGTTTAATTATATCTTAGGTTAGGATTTATTTTACAGGTAAATTTGTAATTATTTTAACTAGGTAACTATTAAATAGTTCTTAACTATTTAATAGCTATTGTACCTAGTTAAAATAAATACCAAGTTGCCTGTAAAATAAATATTAATCCTAAAATAGCTATAATATAATTATAATTTATATTGTAGCTATATTAGGGTTTATTTTACAGGTAAGTATTTAGCTTTAAATAGGATTAATTTATTTAATAAGAGTTAATTTATTTCGTTAGATGTAAATTATATTTAAGTTAGGGGGGTGTTAGTGTTAGGGTTAGACTTAGCTTTAGGGGTTAATACATTTATTAGAATAGCGGTGAGCTCCGATCGGAAGATTAGGGGTTAATAATTGAAGGTAGGTGTCGGCGATGTTAGGGAGGGCAGATTAGGGGTTAATACTATTTATGATAGGGTTAGTGAGGCGGATTAGGGGTTAATAACTTTATTATAGTAGCGCTCAGGTCCGCTCGGCAGATTAGGGGTTAATAAGTGTAGGTAGGTGTCGGCGACGTTGTGGGGGGCAGATTAGGGGTTAATAAATATAACATAGGGGTCGGCGATGTTAGGGCAGCAGATTAGGGGTACATAGGGATAACGTAGGTTGCGGCGGTTTACGGAGCGGAAGATTAGGGGTTAAAAGTGTAATGCAGGGGTCAGCGATAGCGGGAGTGGCAGATTAGGGGTTAATAAGTGTAAGGTTAGGGGTGTTTAGACTCGGGGTACATGTTAGAGTGTTAGGTGCAGACGTAGGAAGTGTTTTCCCATAGGAAACAATGGGGCTGCGTTAGGAGCTGAACGCTGCTTTTTTGCAGGTGTTAGGTTTTTTTTCAGCTCAAACAGCCCCATTGTTTCCTATGGGAGAATCGTGCACGAGCACGTTTTTGATGCCGGCCGCGTCCGTAAGCAACTCTGGTATCGAGAGTTGCATTTGCGGTAAAAATGCTCTACGCTCCTTTTTTGGAGCCTAACGCAGCATTTGTTTTAACTCTCGATACCAGAGTTAATTTTATGGTGCGGCCAGAAAAAAGCCCGCGGAGCGTTAACAGCCCTTTTACCGCCGAACTCTAAATCTAGGCCATAGATTTGTTAAAGCAGAGAAATGTGTTGAAGCAGAGAAATAGGGTATTATAGGAACAGAGGTGATGCTTTAACGTTTAAGCCTAATTTCACTGAATTTGAGTATAAAGCCCTGATATATTTAAAAACAATAAAGAAATTATTTGTAAGCCAGCCGATAAAGGCGGAGCCACTGTGATATTGGACAAAGGCTATTATGTGCAGGAGATTAGAACTCAATGACAAGATAGAGATGTATATCTACCACTAGAGAGGGATCCTTCCTTTGAGGTTAAAAAGGAACTTGAGAATTGTGTTTCTAAGGCTATGTGTAATGGGTTAATTTCTGAGAAGGAACAGAAATTCTTGATTCAGAGCACTTTCTCTATACCTGTATTTTACACATTGCCTAAAATACACAAGTGTTGGGAGTTGCCACCTGGTCGCCCAATTGTGGCTAGCACTAATTCTATTCTCACTAATGTGTCAATACTGAAACCTCTTGTGACTGCATCGTTGTCTTATATTAAGGATACTGGGAACTTTTTGAATAAACTGAATGATATTGTTTTGCAGAGTGACAAGTTCATTTTATATACACTCGATGTGAATAGCCTCTATACATCAATTACACATAATAGTGGCCTTGATACCACACGGCAGGCTATTACATCTAGTGATATATTATCAGATATTAAGTGTGAATTTGTTATTGAGCTGCTACAATTGATCCTTTATTGTAACTATTTCCTTTTTCAGGACCAGTTTTATATTCAATGTCAAGGTACTGCTATGGGGTCAAATGTCGCCCCCACATATGCCAATATATGTATGAATGTCTATGAAGAAAAGTTTGTGTATACTAACAGGATGTTCCAACAGTATGGACTATGTTGCTAATGTAAAGACTAGACTTAAAGGACCAGTCAACACTGTAGATTTGCATAATCAACAAATGCATGATAAGAAGACAATGCAATAGCACTTAGTCTGAACTTCAAATGAGTAGTAGATTTTTGTTAAATAAATTGTAAAGTTATGTCTATTTCCACTCCCCCTGTATCATGTGACAGCCATCAGCCAATCACAAATGCATATACGTAAATGCTGTGAATTCTTGCATATGCTCAGTAGGAGTTGGTTACTCAAAAAGTGTAAATATAAAAAGACTGTGCACATTTTGTTAATGGAAGTAAATTGGAAAGTTGTTTAAAATGGCATGCTCTATCTGAATCATGAAGTTTCATTTTGACTTGAGTGTCCCTTTAAGGAAATGGGGGACTGTTTTCTGGAGAGGGGTTTCCCTAGGCCACTTATTGAACAACAGATTAAAGAAGTTGAGATGACCTCTAGGGAGTCTATCCTTAGAGGCAATATGGTAAAGGAAAGAAAGAGAAAAGGAAATAGACTGATGTTTATCACTGAGTATAATTCCCTAAGTAAGAAAGTCAATGGTATTATTAGGAAACACTGGCCTATCATTAAGGATCTTAACACACATATTAAAGAGTTTGAGGAGCCCCCAATGCCAGCCTATAGAAGGAGTAAAAATCTCAAAGATACATTAGTTAAGGCTGATATGGGCCCTTAAAATTGATTTAGACAAACATTTATTTCCTCTCCTCGATTGGGAAATTATCCATGTCTTGGTTGCTATAACTGCAATAATATGATTAAGGGAGATTTTTTTGTACATCCGTTAACTGGGAAAAAATTCCAGATCTCTGGCCTCTACACCTGTAATACTGATTATATTATATATTTGATTGTGTCCTTGCTCAAAGATTTACATTGGGGAGTCGACACGTAGAGCCAGAGACCGGATGAATGAACATAAATCTAACATTCAACGGAGATAAAATTTGATATGATAATGTCTTAAATTTGTAAGAAATTTTAATTATTTGTATAGAATGTATTTACAATTATGGATATATGTTTTTCAGGTCTTAATGGGTTAACAAGATTTCTACTTCTATGTCCACTAGAGGGTGTGTGTAGCTCATGTGAATAGATGCAAAATATTGTTACACCTGAGCAGGTAATTAAGTCCCTCCCCTATGGAAGGGTATAAAATGTGAACAGGGATATGGTTATGTATAACATGATTAAGGTCAATTGCTGACCGAAACGTCATTGTATGCTGTGATGTCTCACCATTAAAAGATCTTTTTGATGCATAATGGAGGTGCTGTTGCTTTAATATTGAATTTGCCACATTTATAAACCACAGTATCTAAAAACTCAATTCTCTCCTCACTATGAGTAAGGCTAAATTTAATGGGCTCCAGGAGTTACGGCCGGATGGAGGAGATAAGTGCCTACGCTGAAGACAACGCTACCTGACAGCACGGATCCTGGGATTTGGTAAGCGCCAACCTACTTTCTTTGTTTGTAAATTTAATGTGTGCAGTGGCCCCATTTAACTGATCCACAAAGTCAATGAGGGACCCAATATCGCCCAGCCAAATGCCAAATATATCATCTATGTAGCGCCACCAGGTGACGCCACATAGGATGAAGAGAGAATTTTCAAAAACAAACCTCTCTTCAAAGATGTTCATAAATATATTGGCGTAAGTCGGGGCGACATTGGATACCATCGCCGTACCCTGCAACTGTAAATAATACTCATCTTGAAAACAAGGACTCTCATTTTGTCCTAAACCAAAGTGTGACTTTTTGAAGTTAAAAAATATCTTTTTCATTTTTTCAGGACATTGAAATAAAATCAATGTTTCTGTTAACAATGTATATGACAATCAAGATGTATCCACTATTTCTAGGGAGAGTGAAAATAATAGGATAAGTTTAAAGGCACTAGGATTTAAGACCCGTAGTAAGTTTATGCCACAAAACTATGACCATAGCATAGACACATTTACAGAACTGGTTATGAAAGACATAAATATTTTAAAAACTAAATATGACAGAGGTAATAACACAGTAAGATATGGTCAGTTGAACCTCGGTAAAGAGGAATTGAAAACCATTAAATCTTTGCAAGACAATAAACAAATTATCTTAAAACCTGTGGACAAGGGCAGAGCCACTGTCCTATTGGACAAAGAGTAATATATAACTGAAATTAAGTCACAGATATCTGATAATAATGTTTATTGCCTGTTGTCTCATAATCCCATTTTTTGACATCCAAAGGGAAATTAAACACAAGATGTTTCGAGTTTATACACCTCTAATACCCATTCAGCAGGAATAGGTGCAGTAAAGAGAGTATTGTATATAACTATTTAATAACTAGTGTACCTAGTTAAAATAAATACAAACTTGCCTGTAAAATAAAATAAACCCTAAGCTAGATACAATGTAACTATTAGTTATATTGTAGCTAGCTTAGGGTTTATTTTACAGGTAAGTATTTAGTTTTAAATAGGAATTATTTAGTTAATTACAGTAATTTTATTTAGATTTCTTTTAATTATATTTAAGTTGGGGTGTTAGATTTAGGGTTATACTTAGGTTTAGGGGTTAATAACTTTAATATAGTGGCGGCGACGTTGAGGGCGGCAGATTAAGGGTTAATAAATGTAGGTAGGTGGCGGCGACATAGGGACAGCAGATTAGGGGTTAATAAATATAATGTAGGTGTCGGTGATGTTGGGGGCAGCAGATTAGGGGTTCATAAGTATAATGTAGGTGGCGGTGGTGTCCGGAGCGGCAGATTAGGTGTTAATAATATAATGTAGGTTGTGGCGATGTCGGGGCGGCAGATTAGGGGGTTAATAAGTGTATTATTAGGGATGTTTAGACTTGGGGTTCATGTTAGGGTGTTAGGTGTAGACATAACTTTTATTTCCCCATAGTAATCAACGGGGCTGCATTAGGGAGCTTTACGCTGCTTTTTTGCAGGTGTTAGACTTTTTTTCAGACTGCTCTCCCCGTTGATTCCTATGGTGAAATCGTGCACAAGCACGTTACACCAGCTCCACGCTAACGTAAGCAGTGCTGGTATTGGAGTGCAGTAAGGAGCAAAATGTTGCTCAACGCTCACTTCTTGTCTGGGTTGTAAAAACCTGTAATACCAGCACTGTCTGTAAGTGAGCGGTGAGCATAAACTGCTCGTTAGCACCGCATAGTCTCTAACACAAAACTCGTAATCTAGGTGTAAGTTTTTAGATACTGTGATTTTTAAATGTGGCAACTCATTACGGACTGATCTTTTTATCAAACCGACAGATAAAAATAATCTACTTCACTTTAGCAGTTTCCATCCTGAATCCTTAAAAAAGTCATTGCCCCATAGTCAAATGTTAAGAGTTAAAAGAATAGTCTCAGATGAATCTCGTGTTAATATCAGACTGAATGAAATGGGATATATAATAAATTTATAATAATAAATTTAAATTAGAGGTTAGCCGAGAGATTTAGTTGATAAAGACATTTCTGATGTATCATCTCTAAAACGTAAAAATATGTTGGATTGTCACAACCTAAGGTTGGGAAAAAACTTAAAGATGACCGCATGGTTTTTTTTACTGGGTATAATGATTCAAGTCGTGAGATTCTCAAAAGCCTCAAAAAACATTAGAATATTTTAGGTATATGTAATCCCCTTGTGAAAGAATTCCAAACCCCTTTTATGCCAGCTTTTAAAAGAAGTAATAATCTTAGAGATAGATTGGTAAAAGCCGACATTGGTCCCTTAAAAGGCAAGTCTCAAATGTATTTATGTGAAAAAAACAATGGCTGTTACCCTTGCTTAGGGTGTTCAAGCTGCAATAGTATGATCAAAGGCAAATATTATTTTGCTCCTAGAACAGGGAAAAAAATTATTATTAAAGGTTTTTTTACATGTACTACTGCTTATGCTAGCTATATGCTCAAATTCCCATGTGGGCAGAGTTATATTGGAGAGACCACTAGGATGGTCCACGATAGGATCACAGAACATAGGTCTGATATTTGCAATAAGAAAATAAAAAACCCTGTAGCTGAACATTTCGTAAGTGCTGAAGAAGGCAGAGGTAGTTAGATAGATTCAGAATCAATAGTAGAGATATGAAACTCCTAAGGATACACACTTCGGTTCACCGAAAACTGAAATTATCACTACAAGAGATATATAATTCATAATAGTACTACTATAACAAATTGGATTACATTTGATTGTATATCCTATGTATAGACTACTCCCTTCCTTTGGCCCATCTTGCCGAAACCGGAAGTGACGTTACACTCATACTTCCGGTTTGCTGTAATTTGATATAAAGTATATAAAATAAAAAAGTATGTATAGATCAACTGGTATAAATCATTAAGATATAAAAATTGACATGAACTATTAAACTAACGAATTATTAAGTCACAACTCCCTCTCTATAAACTCACTCCCTCCTTCCGGTATTGCCGAAACCGGAAGTGAAGTATTGCCGAAAACCGGAAGTGATGTTATTGAACTCAATATTAGATGTAATATTTATATAATTACCTTAAAACTCCAGTAACAATTTTAGTACCATTATACTGAGGTTCTGATTAGATACTCTTAGCGTCACCATCAAGATATCCTTATTTTTAATCTTTTTACATATTTTTAACCATTTTTACCCATGATGCATTTTAACAGGAAGTGGGCGGTCCAAAAAGAGCAGTTTTGGCGCCCAAACATATCATTGCTTAGCCTATATAAGTGTAAGGTTAGAGATAATTTGTTGCAGTAAAAGTAAGTTTTAACGAATCACAACTGCTGAGAGTATATTTTGTAGCAAGGGTTACACTGGGTAAAAACATGGATTACTGAAATAAGTAATGTTAGGACCCAAGTATAAACTTAGCAATTCTTAGGTGGTAGAAATGGTTAAGGTGTTTCTATGGCTGTCATTAGTAAATAGGTACTGGGAATACAGCAGAAAGACCGTCATAACTACCAGGGGGTATAATGTAACAAAACAAGATAAATTGAGGTGGCGAGATCAAGCCAGAGTTTAGATATAACATGTGCACAATTGAATATAAAAGGATCATAAAACAGAGGAGCTGTATAAACATATAACAAGCCTTGAGGTAAGTAAGTACCTGGATGGAAAACGAATGTCTCTGTAAGCGGGGAAGTGAACTTACAGCTTGAGGCGGAGAGCCAGGCAGATGAGTGCGGCAGCGCTGGAGCCGACAAGTTGGCGTGTGACGTCACCGCTCCACGATGCAGGGAAGATGAATCAGCTGATCGGAGCTAGCAGGCAGCAGCGGAGGTACAAACACTTGATCCGAAGTTAGAGGAAGAGTAGTAAGGTTTATTTGGAGACCGAGTAAACTGTCCAGGTTTTGATAGAAGAGCTTAACACTCAAAATAGCAACAAAAGATCTGTAGCTCGGAATGTAACACTATGGGATAAGTGTAACAATATCAAGCAAAGTGGAGAAAAGGGAGGAGGCTTAAATAGCGAAGCAGGGGAGGTGATTTTGGCACTTAAAGGTAAAGTGTAATATGAGACATAAGTAACAAAGTTGGTTACTGATAAATGGAAACATGACAATAAGGCCACATAATGCCACATAACTTTATTGTCTTGAAAAAGGCCTTGCATAGGCCAAAACGCTTTGACAGTTGGTAAAGCACATTTCTAATAAGTACTTATATTTTTTGTACATCTACACTATGTCTTTTTTTTTAAAAAAAATCAGCACCATTAGGACCACATTGGAGGAACATACTGCACATTTTTTTTTTATCTATTTGTGTACACATTTTTGTTTTTTGTATTTTTGACATACTCACTCCATTTCTGATTTTTCGATTTTTCTATTTTTGATACGTTTGGTTTTCTACTTCACTACACTAGCACCATTTGGATGATTCAGTTGACATTTGGACACTTCATTTGACTTTTTTGGACAATTTCACATTTTTGGACACTGTTCCACATTATGGATCTATAATTGGTATATCAATCCCAGCCTTTTTTTATTTTTTGTGATTATTTATTATTTTCTATGTTCCAAATGTTTCAAACTGTACATTTGTGAGTTTACTTCAACTGTGACAATTTATCATTTTTAACTGTGTTTTTAACTGTATTTCTGTGAGGTTTTGTGTGTACTACATTATCCCAATACCGCCCAATGTATTAAATAATATTTACTACATTCATGTATCCTTAGGAGTTTCATATCTCTACTATTGATTCTGAATCTATCTAACTACCTCTGCCTTCATTAGGCGCTTTATACATCCAACTATTTCTAATGTGTTTTATTTGGGCCGGCTAGGAGGCCTTTGTATAAAAGCTAGAGGTTAAATCCGTTGGCGCTCGGTCTACACCCTTATTTACTATTTCGTAAGTGCTGGCCATAACATCTGTCAATTAAGATTCCAAATCATTGACCACATAGGCAATCTCAGACGAGGGGGAGACAGGGAGTTATACTTAAAACAAAAAGAGAGGTTTTGGATAGATAAATTGAAGACCTTGAGCCCAATGGGTCTTTATAAAGATTTTGACCTGTCCATATTTTTATAATATTAGGTTTAATATATTTATGCAGTTGTGTATCCTATTAAGGCCCATAGTAATCAGGTTCTAACAATTATTATGTCAAAACTAAAACATGTTTTATGTTAAACACTAGACATGTGCATGGCGAAAAAATTTGGTTCGGTTCAGTTCGGATCGATTCGTATTTTTTCAAATTTTGGTTCGGATCGATTCGAATTCGGAAAAATTTGAATCGATTCGGTTTGGATTCATTCGGATTCATTCGGATTCAAATACATTTGGCTGATTCGGTTCCATTTGGTTCCGTTCGGTTTGGAGATTTGGTTCGATTCGGAAATTCGGAATTTCGGTGTGTTAGGTGGGATGTGCTGTATATTAGACTAGTATTATGTACTGTATATACACAATACTAGTGTAATCCATGGCCATCCGAATCTACCGAATAAATTCGAACTAATTCGGATTTATTCGGTAGATTCGGCACTATTTTAATTCGGAAATTCGAATCGATCCGAATCCCAAATTTACTGAATTCGGCCGAATTTCTGAATCGATCCAAAACGAATCGCACATGTCTATTAAACACCTAGATACAATCTTCACATGGATCTTTATGATATTGTACATTCCTTGGAGAGGATAGTATTTTATAACTATCATTATTGTATTGCTTGTATGTTATATGCATCAGTCATATGTAGAAGTTAGATATGCAATGTTTTATGGATATTAGTACCTAGCCTCATTATAATATTGCACAGGTGTGTTGTAAAAATGGAGGTGTGGCTTTGACACCAACCCCTATTTAAGAGATTTTTATGTTCATTATGTGTAGACATGATTAAGGACTGAGGTCCGAAACGTTGTTATCTTGTGCACCTTGGTGTTTCAGTAAATTTCTGCTATTTTGGAAGTGGTGAGTGCTGCTGTCTTTTGGACTGTTTGATTTGTACTTGGGACCTGGTGTGGAGCCCTTGACAGAGCTGCACCTGTCTGTGTGCTGTTGCTATCTCTGACTGGCATTTATCATTGCACCAGCAATTCTTGTGAACTACTGGTGCAATACAGCCCCCTGCAGATTCATGGCCAATCGGCCGCTAGCAGGGGGTGTCAATCAACCTGATCGTATTCGATCATGTTGATTTCTGTCCGCCACCTTAGAGCAGGAGGACAGGTTATGGATAAATTGACCCCATTGTCAGGGTTAAATTGATATGGAGATGTGAGTTAGGGTTAATGCTTTCATATAGATAGATAGATGAGTTATATGTATGTATATATATTTATTTATGTATATATATATATATATATATATATATAAATATATATATATATATATATATATATACACATGTTGATTGGAGTAGCCGTGTTAGTCCAGAGATTTAGATATCAAAATCATTGCATTGAGCAATGATACTTTTTTATTGGACTAACTATACATCTGTAAGTTGACAAGTTTTTCGGAAGAATGTCCTCCTTTTTCAAGTCTGAAGCAATACTGACCAATTTGATGGAATTTACAGATTATGGGGCCTATTTATTATGGTGCGAGCGGACATGATCCGATATAGCGGATCATGTCCGCTGCACATTGATAAATGCTGACAGCATACGCTCTCAGCATTTATCATTGCACCAGCAGTTCTTGTTAACTGCAGGTGCAATACCGCCCCCTGCAGATTTGCGACCGTATTCGATCAGGTTGATTTCTGTCAATTTCTGTCCGTCGCCTCAGAGCAGGCGGACAGGTGATGGAGCAGCGCAGGTTATGTTTTAGAAATATTCCCCTATATCTTAAAACACAGGATAGCTGAAAAAGACAAAGTGTTACAGAGGTCTGAGTGCAGGGGGAGGAGGGGGTGTAGTAAAAATCATGAGGGGGGTTTAGGAGACAGAGGCAGACAATGTCCAGTGAACCTGACCACTCCATCCAAAACCTCAAAATCAAGATTCTCAGAGGCAACTTCAAAAACACCATGGAAAGAAAAACCTTTGAAATGAAAATGATAATGCACTTCAGCTTGCTAAATTCTGGACTAAATGTGGACTCTGGTTTCTTAACACATTATCAAAAAAATTTGTAATGTACTTTTCATATACTGTAGTCAATTACACTGTATATTCCACACTCTCTATGCATAGGTACGCAGGTAAGCCTATGTCCACACTTTTGTCATTATTATTATTCCCCTTTTTTTCTTTCTTTCCTTTCTCCTTTTCTGACTATCTTATATTCCCCTGTATACCTAATTTCACATCTTTATACATATTGATTACATGTTGATATATATAACTTTGTCAGTATATGCTCTGTGTATAGCCATATATTTCCCCTGTCTGTTATCTTCACTGGACACTGTCTGCCTCTGTCTTCTAAACCCCCCTTATGATTTTTACAACACCCCCTCCTCCCCCTGCACTCAGACCTCTGTAACACTTTCTGTCTTTTTTAGCCATCCTGTGTTTTAAGATATAGGGGCCAAATTATCAAGCTCCGAATGCCCCTGGTCCCGCACAAGCCTTCAGGCTCGTTGGAAACAGTAGTTATGAAGCAGCAGTCTAAAGACAGCTGCTTTATAACTTGTCCACTGCCTCTGAGGCTCTGGTCTTCAATCCGCCCAATCCTGATTGACACCCCCTGCTAGTGGCCAGGGGGCGGCATTGCACAAGCAGTTCACCAACACAGCACTGAATAAGGGTCTGAACTATTTTGTAAAGATTAAAACACTCTTAAAGCTTTACCACATACTAGGCTAACATAACCTGCATTTAAAGCCATGGTAAGAGGTGTATAGTATATGTTAGCCTAGTATGTGGTAAAGCTTTAAGAGTGTTTTAATCTTTACAAAATAGTTCAGACCCTTGTTCAGTGCTGTGTTGGTTTCTGGGGCTGTTAATGAAAATGTGAGTCATGCATGATGGGAGTTGTTAGTAGTATGAAGTCTTTTCCAAACAAATTAAATACTGGCATTGCGTGTAGAAAAATAAAAAAAACCCCATAAATTTTGATGTTAGACCTGAACTGAAAGGCCTGATGAGGCCCACAATTCTCCTTTCATAATTCAGATAAAAAATACAATTTTAAAAAATGTTTTTAATTTACTTATATTATTAAATTTTCTTAGTTCTCATGTTATTTTTTGTTGAAGAGATGTCTAGATAGGTAGTGTGCACATGTCTGGGGCATCTCTTACTAATGTTTAACATTGTTGCAAAATTTCTGCCATATAATACTGCAGACACGTACAAGCATCTGAACTGACCTTTCTGCTTTTCAAGAAAGGATAACAAAAAAACAAAGAATATTAGATATTAGAAGTAAAATCGAGAGTTGTTTAAAATTGTATTCTCTCTCTTAATCATGAAAGAAAAATTTTGGGATATCCAAAGTATATATCCAAGGCATTCTGAACCTCACTTCCCTCTGCTATGACAAATGTTTAAGAGCCATTATAGTGGAGAAATGACATGCTGTAATTCATAAGAGCATACAGCTTTAAAATGAATGACCATACAAGTCTAAGGGGCCAATTCATTAAGAGTCGGACGGACATGATCCGCTGCAGTGATCATGTCCGTCTGACATCGCTGAATGCCAACAGCATACGCTGTCTGCATTTAACATTGCACACGCAGTTCTGGTGAACTGCTTTTGCAATGCCGCCCCCTGCAGATTCGCGGCCAATCAGCAGGGGGTGTCAATCAACCCAATTGTATGTGATCGAGCTGATTGCTGTACACCGCCTCAGAGGTGGCATACGAGTTAAGGAGCAGAGGTCTTAAGACCACTGCTTCTTAACTCCTGTTTCCGGCGAGCCTGAAGGCTCACACGGAAACAGATGTATCTGTCCCAATTTGGGCCATGATAAATAGTGCCCTAAGGGATAAAATACATAGTTAATGTAGGTCTCAAAAGATGCAATGATCTGCTGGTCCCAAGTGTAAACTGGCGGTAAGCCAATCAGGTAATTCCTTGTCCCAAATCCTCATCTCATTTAACACAATCACATTGTATGAGTCAATGTGCAGAAGCTTAATTGAGAATGCAGCTCTGTCAGTGTTTTAATAGTCTAGAGAATGAGCTTTGTGGACTTATGTATTTGTAAACCAATGTGCAGGAGGAAGAATGAATGCCGGTGCAACTTTAAAGTGCTGTTGGTTTGGCTAAGAGAAGAACTTAGTATGTTTGAAGGGAGAAACAGAGAGAGCAACAAAGATAGAAAGAAAAAGGATTGCGAGATATTGGGTTTCAATCTGAATCAGTCATACTAACTTTATAACCTTAGTTAAACAACTGAATGATTATAAGAGCACTGTTTTTTTTTTTTTTTGCTATTAGTTTTGGAAATACCCCAGAAATGCTTGTGCAATGATAAATGCCAATGATTTAGCGATGTCGGGCAGACATGATCTGCTACAGTGGATCATGTCCGTCCGACATATGATAAATCTACCCCATTGGGTTTGATTTATGAAGAAGTGGATGCTGCTTCCGGCCCACTCCGCTTCAGGTCCGCCTGAAGCGAAAGTTAAGAAGCAGTGGTCCTAACACTGCTGCTCCTTAACTCGCCCGTCACCTCTGAGGTGGCAGACAGCAATCAGCATCCGGTTGATTGACACCCCCTGCTAGCAGCAAATTGGCCGCAAATCTGCAGGGGGCAGCATTGCGCAAGCAGTTTAATGACACAGGGGTGTGCATCTGGGGTGGTGTCTCATATTTCATGTTGGCTGTTCCAGAAATATGTCTAAATGGATATTTATTTTAAATTCCTTAATACAACAGCCTTTACATCCGTCAATAAAAAACACAACCTTCTTTAATAGGCATTGACATTTCCTTATGTGTTAATCCTGTAATTCTTCTGTGAAGAGAGTAGGAGTGTTACATCACCTGATGGGGCGTGGCTTATAACCGTTATAGTCTATGTCACAGTTACTAAGTTAGATGTGTTGTACAAGCTGTTTACTTCTATGTT
Organism: Bombina bombina; assembly: GCF_027579735.1. Taxonomy (NCBI): domain Eukaryota; kingdom Metazoa; phylum Chordata; class Amphibia; order Anura; family Bombinatoridae; genus Bombina; species Bombina bombina. The sequence goes on from NC_069504.1 coordinate 618,238,058, forward strand.
CTGCAATAAAATAGTGTTGTACCTGCTATGCTGTGTCCTGCATCTCATGACATGGTGTCAGAAGTTCTGGCCTGTGCTTCTGTTTCCCTAGTAATGACGATGTTGAAGTTTACCCCACCTGAGCCTTTTGATTTCTCTCAGCCTGCAGCTTGGCCCACATGGCGTCAGCTGTTTCAATGCTTCAGGATTGCTTCTAAGCTGGATAAGGAGAGTGGTAAAGTACAAGTTAATTCTCTTTTATACTCTATGGGGAAAAATGTGGAGCCAGTGTTCAATGCCTTTACTTTCCAAGAAGGGGAAGAATTTTACTTTAAAATAGTTATGAACAAATGCTCACTTTGTGCCCAAAAGAAATGTGATTCATGAGAGGGCTTGTTTTCACAAACGTGCTCAGCATGTAGGAGACCCTGTGGAGTAATTTGTGCACAGCCTGTATGAACTAGCTGAATTCTGTGAGTTTGGTTTTGCTAAAGAAGAGCAAATCAAAGCCAGCATAGTCATAGGAATTGTAGATGCTGAGGTCTCACTGAAGCTACAGTTGGAGGCTGAATTGACGTTAGATCAATCTGATCTGAGGTCTGAGAGTATTGTGGATGAAGTGCAGCAGTTCATGAGAGCTGCAGGTGAAAGGCACAGTGTGAGCGGTAGACCAAGGGCAACAGATAGGCCCAGAAGCAGATGGGCGCAGCAGGCTCGCTGCACACGTTGTAACCGTACCCATGATCAGAATGTCATATGCCCCGCTAAAGATAAAAGATATAGAAAGTGTAACCGAACAGGCCATTTTAAAGTGGCGTGTAAAACTGAATACATTAAGGAGATGCAGGTGGATAGTGACCAGGAGGGTCAAGAAGTGTCCTTTGTAGGGTCTGTTGTTGAATGGTCTGGTTCAGATGAAGATTGGCGGGTTACCCTTACTGTAATGAGAGTCAAGGTTGCCTTCAAGATTGACACGGGAGCAGACATCACTGTAATGACCCTTGCAGCATTCATAAAACTGCCTCGACAACATCAGCTGGAGAAAGTTACAATGAAAATTCATAGTCCTGGTGGCCGCATCGATTGTGCGGGGAAATTTCTTGCCAGCTGCGAGTACAAGCAGAAGAAATTCACCATGTGGGTACATGTATTTAGAGGTCAGTGTGTTAACAGCCTATTGAGCAGGAAAGCAGCCTGTGGTTTGGGCCTTGTCGCCAGAGTGAATGAGATTTCAGAAGACATGATTGGTGAATTGGGGCTACTAAATTGCAACCCAGTCTGAATATCACTTAAAAGTGATGCAGTCCCATACAGCATTACTACTCCTCGTAGAATTCCATTCCCACTCATGCCTCAAATGGAGAAGGAACTTCTGTGTATGAAGAATATGGGAGTTATAGAAGAGGTTGTTGAAGCAACTGACTGGTATGCCCCCATTGTGCCTGTTGTGAAGAAAAACGGGAAGGTACGCATCTGCGAAGATTTGAAAAGGCTGAATGAGGCAGTAAAGAGAGAGTGATATGTGCTGCTGACGCTTGAAGACAAAGCTCCGAAACTGGCTGGGGTGAAGTTCTTCTCTAAACTGGATGCTTCCAGCGGCTTCTGGCAGAACATGATCAGCTATTGAGCAGTGTGCTGCAGACCATTAGAGAGTCTGGGCTGAAATTAAATAAAGAGAAATGCCATTTTAGAAAATATGAGTTATGTTACTTTGGGCATATCATCAATGGAGATGGCATCAATCCGGACCCTGATAAAATCCTAGCTATTGAACAGATGAAAAATCCTTCAGATTTATCCACAGTACTACACCCTATCAAAGAGTTGTTGAAGAAAGATGTTGCCTAGGTCTGGGGTCCTTCACAGGAAGAAGCTTTTGTACAATTCAAGTCCTTGCTGGAGTCTGCCCCAGTGTTAGGGTTCTACAACGCTTCTAAAAAGACTGTGGTTAGTGCTTATGTGAGCAGTTATGGGCTAGGGGCCTCCCTCCTACAGCTGAATGAGAACAAACTACAGCCCATTGCCTACTGTTCCTGTACACTGATGGCTGCAGAGTCGAAATACGCCCAAAATGAGAATGAGCGCCTGGCTGCAGTTTGGTCCTGTGAGTGCTTCCTGCGTTACCTAGTGGGTTTAGAGAAATTTAGTCTGGAGACTGACCAAAAACCGCTAGTCCCTCTAATCAACTACTATGATATTGACAAAACACCCCTAAGATGCCAGAGACTTCTGATGAGGCTGCTCAGGTACAACGTTCAGGCAGTGCATGTGCCGGGAAAACAACTGGTAGAGGCAGATACACTTTCCAGGCTCCCGCTGGCTGCTGCTGAAGAATCTTCAACGGAATCAGATGTGAAAGTGTATGTGGATTCAGTTCTGGCATCCAAATCCATTTAGTCAGGAAACCTAGAGCAAATAAGAAAGAAGACATGTTTAGATACAGACCTTCAAGAAGTTATCAAGTACATAAAAGAAGGTTGGCCCGAGAGCTGGGCAGCCTGGCTGTCTTTAAGTTTTTATCAGTCAGAGAGGTCACAGCTTATGGAACTGGATGGGTTAGTGCTGTTCCAAGACTGCATTGTTATTCCTGTTAGCATATGGCAGGAGATGTTAAGCAGGATTCATGATGGCCACTTGGGCATTACAAAGTGCAGAGAAAGGGTAGCTATGTCGGTATGGTGCCCTGGGATCAGTTCCGACATCACAAGCCACGTGTCAAAATGTGCCTTTTGCTGGGAACGCTGGCTTACTCAGAGAAGGGAGTCCTTGATTTCTACCCCAGTTGTGTGAACTGCATTGGGAGAAGTACCTAGTCGTGATTGACTACTATTCCAGGTATTTGGAGAAGTGAATATGATTTTGTGCATTCTACGTCAAGTCCACATTATCTGCAGACCAATTGAATGGCTGAAAGAGCAGTTCAAACAACAAAGTTCATTTTGAAGCAATCTGAGCCGTACCTAGCTCTTTTGGCCAATAGGGCGACTCCCATCTAAGCCACAGGCTTTAGCTCAGCACAGTTGATGCTAGGATGACAGATCCGCACTACACTACCCTATGTAGGTGTTTTCCAGCCAGCCCGCTCTGTTCCTCAGGACGAGGTCCTTAGGAGGGATGAAAAGGCGAAAAGGGGCTACTGATTCTTCTACAACGGAAAACACTCAGTGAGGCCCTTGCAGTAGCTGAATGTGGGCCAAAATGTCAGAGTTAAGCTGGATGATGAGAAGAAATGGAAGACGCCTGCTATGGTAATAGGACGCTCTCCAGAACCAAGGTCTTATGTAGTGAGGTAGAATCAAAGTAGTGGAAACAGCACACCAAATTTTCTTCCAATGGGGCACGGAGCAACAGACTTGCCAAGTCTCACCAAAGTCCATAAATTTCAAAGAACTCCAGCCACCAATTTCTTTAAAAGACCTTTATTCTTTTGTCTTGGGTCCCATTGATAATACAACGTTTCAAGCCAGCATTAGGCTCTTAGTCATGTACCAACTAAGAGCCTAATGCTGGCTTGAAACATTGTATTATCAATGGGACCCAAGACAAAAGAATAAAGGTCTTTTAAAGAAATTGGTGGCTGGTGTTCTTTGAAATGTATGGACTTATGTAGTGAGGGACAGTCACACATCGAAATAGAAGACATCTTCAGCCAGTACCTGAGAGTTTGGGACTGGATGTTTCAGAGCCACAGCCAGTGGGATCCCCTGTTTTAAAAGAGGTATCTTCCCCTCAGTAAGACCACAGTGGGGATGCTTCTTTGCTTCTAGAAGACTCTCAATCACCTTCTTCTGTATCAGAGGACAGTTCATGTAAAATGACGTAAAGTGGGAGAGTTGTGAAACTTCCAGCCCACTACCGGGATTAGCACTGTAGTTAGAGCAGTGACCAGAAGAATGGGCAGAACAATCCCATGGTTTCTGTGGACTAGGGTAGTCTACCCCGATGTTCAAGTCAGGATTGTATTTCTTGTTGTTCATATTTATTCTCTTTAAATTTTTTATTTGTCGTACATTAAGCAAAACTATTTCTGTATGCTTCTTGTATACCTTGTTATTTGTTGTGCTCTAAAAAAAATAATGTATGCTTTATCCTTTGAAAAAGGGGAAGATGTGATGAGAGTGGGAGTGTGATGTCACCAGATGGGGCGTGGCTTATAGCCGTTATAGTCTATACTTCTATGCTCTGCAATAAAATAGCGTTGTACCTTCTATGCTGTGTCCTGCATCTCATGACACCTTCTTTACCGTTAGGCCTAATTCCACTTTTTAAAGGGACACTAAATTCAAATTTGTTATTTCATGATTCAGATAGAGCATGCAGTTTTGAGCAACTTTCTAATTTACTCATATTATCAGTGTTTCTTTGTTCTCTTGCTATCTTTATTTAAAAAGCAGGAATGTGATGCGTTAGTAGCCGGCCCATTTTTAGCTGAGAACCTTGGTTATGCTTGCTTATGATTGCTTATTGGTGGGTAAATGTAAGCCTCCAATAAGCAAGCACTATCCATGGTGCTGGACCTAAAATGGGCTCGATGCCAAGATTTACATTCCTGTTTTTAAAATAAAGATAGCAAAAAAAAGAAGAACAATTGATAATAGGAGTAAATTAGAAAGGTGCTTAAAATTTCATGCATCTGAATCATTAAAGAAAAAAATTGTGTTTAGTGTCCCTTTAATGGTTCAAAATAGGTTAGAAGTTAATTATATGTTTCCTGAATGGAGAGTATTAGGCTAATTTCTAACTCCATATGTGTTCTATGGCTGCATATATATATATATATATATATATATATATATTTATATATATATATATATATATATATATAAATATATATTATTATTTTTATTTATTTTTTATTTATTTGTACTCTAGATAAATACAAAATACATAAACGTAACAATACATTTTGTTTACATTTTAGTAAGCAATATCTTCCAATATAATATCAATCAACTGGAAAAGAGCTATATACATAACATGGTCCAGCACAAGTACAATTCTATATTTTGGAATTAGAAGGCATAAGGAGTACATGTTGTTGTTGTTAACAATCTAACGGCTAGATTTAGAGTTCTGCGGCCAAAGGGGTGCGTTAGCTACGCTGGCTTTTTTTCTCCCGCACCTTTTAAATACCGCTGGTATTTAGAGTTCACAGAAGGGCTGAGTTAGGCTCCAAAAAGGGAGTGTAGAGTATATTTACCGCCACTGCAACTCTAAATTTCAGCGGTGCTTACGGACGCGGCCAGCTTCAAAAACGTGCTCGTGCACGATTCCCCCATAGGAAACAATGGGGCTGTTTGAGCTGAAAAAAAAACCTAACACCTGCAAAAAAGCAGCGTTCAGCTCCTAACGCAGCTACATTGTTTCCTATGGGGAACACTTCCTATGTCTGCACCTAACACCCTAACATGTACCCCGAGTCTAAACACCCCTAACCTTACACTTATTAACCCCTAATCTGACGCCCCCGCTATCGCTGACCCCTGCATATTATTATTAACCCCTAATCTGCCGCTCCGTACACCGCCGCAACCTACATTATCCCTATGTACCCCTAATCTGCTGCCCCTAACACTGCCGACCCCTATATTATATTTATTAACCCCTAATCTGCCGCCCCTAACGTCGCCTCCACCTACCTACACTTATTAACCCCTAATCTGCCGACCGGATCTCGCCGCTACTATAATAAATGTATTAACCCCTAATCCGCCTCACTCCCGCCTCAATAACCCTATAATAATTAGTATTAACCCCTAATCTGCCCTCCCTAACATCGCCGACACCTAATTTCAAGTATTAACCCCTAATCTGCCGACCGGAGCTCACTGCTACTCTAATAAATTTTTCAACCCCTAAAGCTAATTCTAACCCTAACACCCCCCTATGTTAAATATAATTTTATTCTAACGAAATAAATTAACTCTTATTAAATAAATTATTCCTATTTAAATCTAAATACTTACCTGTAAAATAATCCCTAATATAGCTACAATATAAATTATAATTATATTGTAGCTATTTTAGGATTAATATTTATTTTACAGGCAACTTTGTATTTATTTTAACCAGGTACAATAGCTATTAAATAGTTAAGAACTATTTAATAGTTACCTAGTTAAAATAATTACAAATTACCTGTAAAATAAATCCTAACCTAAATTACAATTAAACCTAACACTACACTATCAATAAATAAATTAAATAAACTACCTACAATTATCTACAATTAAACCTAACACTACACTATCAATAAATTAATTAAATACAATACCTACAAATAAATACATTTAAATAAACTAACTAAAGTACAAAAAATAAAAAAGAACTAAGTTACAAAAAATAAAAAAATATTTACAAACATTAGAAAAATATTACAACAATTTTAAACTAATTACAACTACTCTAAGCCCCCTAATAAAATAACAAAGACCCCCAAAATAAAAAAATGCCCTACCCTATTCTAAATTACTAAAGTTCAAAGCTCTTTTACCTTACCAGCCCTGAAAAGTGCCATTTGCGGGGCATGCCCCAAATAATTCAGCTCTTTTGCCTGTAAAAAAAAACATACAATACCCACCCCCCAATATTACAACCCACCACCCACATACCCCTAATCTAACCCAAACCCCCCTTAAATAAACCTAACACTAAGCCCCTGAAGATCTTCCTACCTTATCTTCACCATGCCAGGTTCACCGATCCGTCCACCGAAGTCTTGATCCAAGCCTCCGAAATCTTGATCCAAGCCCAAGCGGGGGCTGAAGAGTGACGTCCATCCTCCGGCTGAAGTCTTGATCCAAGCGGGCAGAAGAGGACATCCGGACCGGCAAACATCTTCATCCAAGCCGCATCTTCTATGTTCTTCAATCCGATGACGACCGGCTGATCTTCAAGACCTCCAGTGCGGATCCATCCATCTTCACCGATGACTTCCCGACGAATGACGGTTCCTTTAAGGGACGTCATCCAAGATGGCGTCCCTCGAATTCCGATTGGCTGATAGAATTCTATCAGCCAATCGGAATTAAGGTAGGAAAATTCTGATTGGCTGATGGAATCAGTCAATCAGATTCAAGTTCAATCCGATTGGCTCATCCAATCAGCCAATCAGATTGAGATCGCATTCTATTGGCTGTTCCGATCAGAAAGCTCTTAACTACTGACTTTTTTCTGCGGCTGGAGTTTTGTTGTTAGATTTCTATCGCTCACTTCAGCCAAGACACTAAATACCGGCATTAGAAAGATCCCATTGAAAAGATAGGATACGCAAATGGCGTAGGGGGATCTGCGGTATGGAAAAGTCGCAGCTGCAAAGTGAGCGTTAGACCCTTTCCTGACTAACTCCAAATACTAGCGGGCGGCAAAAACCAGCGTTAGGAGCCTCTAACGCTGGTTTTGACGTCTACCGCCCAACTCTAAATCTAGCCGTATATACATAACATCACAACAATATAATCATATATAATATATAATTGTACTTATTATTATTAAGTATAATTGTAGGCAAATTTGATAATTGTCTAGTATCCAACTAGATCAAATTATTCATTTGACTCAACAACTATTGTATGCCAAATACTCAGTAATGAGTATCCTAAAAAGAATATAGAGGCATAAGAATGGAAAAAAAAGAATACAAACAAGTCAACATTAACAAACAAAAAAAAAAAAAGAAAAAGATAATCATAATGGTCTGGATTATCCAATCCTAGATCTAAGCTATTCAGGACACACTACACTAGCCATCCAATAATAATAACAATATCAGCAGATACATCTGAATAACTCAGTAGTTTGATCTACAATATGGGTTTGATTTATTAAGCTGGGATGGACAGGGCCGCACAAATTTGCCCCTGTCTACCCCAGTTCGCCTCTGGCAGGCAGCAATCTGCTGCCGGAATGTAAGATTGCAAACGAGTGCTATTTTGCGCTTGCATGTAATCCCGCCCCCTGCCCAATCTATTGTTGACTGGGCACTGCCCTCCCCCAAAAGCTCGACCTTAGCTTCCACTCTTAATCCCACCATGTATATTTTCACAACTAAGCAGTCATGTTATCCTTTGACTGGTAGTAACATAGAAAAAATAAAAAATTTACTACTTAGGATGATAGTAACAAATGTAAACAACATTGACTGCCCTCACTTCTTTCTGCTCCATATTTGTAAAGAATTGAGCCATAGGAGGCATTTTACATTTAGCTGACATTTAGAGGGCCAGATTATAAGTGGTGGGCTATTTACCGATAGTGGTCTGCAACCACCGCCAGAATTAAGCTTTTAAAGCGCACGGGTTAACATGCATATTACAAGTTAAAATGTTTGCACGAGTGAAAGCTGACACGCTAACTTCAGGACTTTTGATATCGCAGCTGACCTAACTTCTCCCTATAGCCCTCAATGGAGAGTGCAAACCGGAAAATAAATGAACACTTATCGCTCGTGCGCTAACCTGACAGGAGTCAAACCTAGAGCACTAAAACCCGATGGCGGTTATAAATATCTTTTTACGTCAATGTTCTTCACATTGTACTTCTCGCTATTATGATCAGCTCCAAAAGATTTTACAGAGAGGTCTCGATATAGGGATTATGAATAAATCTGAAAGAGATTTCTGTCTCCCTAAATATCCATGCACGGCATTCTATTACCATCTGCCTAAAGTCCACAAGGACCCCCTAAAACCCCAAGGCAGACCCATCATCGCTGGCATAGGGAGTCTCACTGATTCCCTATCAGCCTATATAAATCATTTTTTGCAGAAATTTGTTATTACCCTCCCCTCTTACATCAAGGATTCCACAGATTTACTGCTTAAATTACAAGATTGTGTCTTGGACGAGCACTGTTGGTGGGTGACCTGCGATGTAGGGGCCCTCTACTCCAATATACGCCATGATTTAGGTATCAAAGCAGTTCAGCCCTATCTTGAACAAGATATCTACATGCCAGTTCAACAAATAGATTTTATCATTGAACTAATAAGTTTCATCCTTGGACACAACTATTTTTTGTATCAAAGTAGATATTATTTGCAAATAAAGGGGACGGCCATGGGCACCAGGTTCGCTCCAAGCTTCGCTAATCTTTTTATGGGTAGTTTCGAACAACATTATATCTACAACGCAGAGTTTTCAGCGAACCTGGTGTTCTATGGCCATTACATAGATGACCTGCTGTTTATCTTCAAAGGGTCTAGAGATGATATTAGTGCTTTCCTGGATCATCTTAATAATAATACTTTTGGAATTTCTTTCACTTATAACATCCAACGGGAAGAAATTGAATTTTTAGATCTAACCCTAGGGCGAACCCCTGAGGATAGAGTCCAATCTAAAACATACTTTAAAACTGTTGACTGCAATAGCTTTCTCCACTTTGAAAGCAATCATTACAAATGTTGGAAAATGAATGTCCCATATGGACAATTTAGAAGAATTAGAAGAAACTGTTCCAATTTGGAAGACTATGATGTACAAGCTCAGGTCATTGGGGAAAGATTCCTTGAAAAAGGATACCCTAAGGATCTAATAGATCGTGAAATCAATAGGGTTAGGCAGGAAGATAGGTCTCGGTATTTCAATACTAAATCAAGAACAAAGGAAAAATTCAAGGAATGTAATCCACCACTGTTTATTACTAAATACAATTCCAATCACCACGCTATTACCAAAATTATCAATAAACATTGGTCAGTCTTGACTCAAGACTCAACTCTTACTAAAATAATAGGTACAAAACCTAAAGTGGTCTTTAGGAGAGCACCTACTCTCAAGACAGTGTTAGCTCCTAGTAAAGTGGTTAGGGACAAATACCAAGAAAGCAAGAGCTCTGGTACAAATTCAATAGATAGGAACATACCTACAAATAGAATATCTAGGTGCTACAGGAAGCGATGTGGGATGTGCAATTTTATTTCTCACAAAACGACAAGTTTTACATCATACACCACAGGAGATACATTCAAAGTTAAAGGATTTCTAACATGGGAAACATCCTTTGTTATCTATCTATTGAGCTGTAACTGTGGGGTCCAATATGTTGGACGCACCTGTCGTAAGGTGAAAAAGAGGTGGAGCGAACATTCATATAATATCAACAAAAGATCTAGATCACATAGTGTATCTAGACATTGTCTTGTTCATCACACTAGACAGAAAAGCAATCCAATGAAGATCACACCCATAGAGGTAATCTCTAGAGCTTCACCTGAAGCATTCACGACTCTCAGGAAAAGAGAGACGTATTGGATTAGAAAATTGAGGACTCTACAACCTGATGGACTCAATGAAAACATAGATATGGCAGCTTTCTAATCTGATTATTGGAAAGCTTACCATTTCAGAGGCTGTTTGAGGTGGAGTATACTATGGGGTGTGACCATTTAGTTCTATCTATCTCACACACTATGATTGTGTGGTATTTAGGCTTTAATAGTATTTTGTTCTACATACAACACAACTAACAATGCACCACACTATCACTTTATATTCCAGCTAATAGTGACTCTGGTCACTGTCTTTTAGGGGTCTTTGATATTATGCTAAGTCAGCTCTGTTGGTTACACTCCATTTGTCATCAACAATGCATTACACACATGTATTAGATGTCACTCCCTATATACCACTTACACCATTTTACATTTTATTTATTTATTCCAATTATATTCTACTTTTTTATTATTTTTTCACTTTATAGGTTTTAGCACAATTTGGTCTATTGACCAATGACCACTATATCACTATTATTCTTCTACCATGGACTATTGATTATTATTTCATTACTAGTTCTTGATATATCATGCAAACACTTTTATTATATTTAGCACGATCTTCCTTCTATGAAAGAATCATATTTACACTTTCAGTGATTGTACTCAAAATAATAATGCACTTTTTTATTAATATATAAATTTACATAATAGCGTATCAGCTAACAACAAATATCAATACAAGATTAGTTTTCACACCTCCACATTATATGTTTTCACCTCACATACACACATTTATATTATTAGTTCTAAATTACATCACACACAGATAGCCGTTTACCATATCACATTCATAATCTTATACTCTTCACTTAGATCACAGTTTTTGCACTATTCACAACCATATATCTAGATATTATGGTTCATAACACTGCATTACACATATTGTCATTATCAAATAGTCTCTTTCCTATAAACTCAATACAGGAATTTTTGTGACATTTCATTTGACCAATACAAATATCTTGCTTTAAATTTGTATATACCAAACAATAGTTCAAAGATCATGTGATGCGGTCTCAGCATCTGAAATTTTCTTTCTTTGCATTTTCACTATAATAACTAACCATTAAGGTTATTCGTTTGTACAATGAATTTCAATTATTATAGTATAAATCCATTTTACAAGACGATATATTTAATAAACCTCACAAATTATTTACACATAATATAGGATTTTATTTTATTCAATTCCTGCACATCTGCCCTTACCCCTAACAATTACCACCGACAGGTCTTAGATACATATATTAACTTGTACGATTCTAAGTCTTGATTGACATTTGGATTAGCCAATCATGAGTTTCCGGCATCGGAACACTTGACACATTTACTTAACGCTGAAGGGCGTGATAAGAAGTAGTGCACGCTCTTATATGTCTCATCATTGGATTCTCCTATTTGATAGGCTTATTGCAAACCACTCATGATAGGATGTGTCAATACACTCCCTTTTTATGAACCTATCGGCAGCGTTTATCATGCAGCTGCTATATGACATATCTACACACAGTTGTCTCAGGAGACATATTGTTTTGTCACGACATTACCCAGCAAAGAATTTCCAACGTTCATTCGATTGCAGCCCAATCTTTAAATCGAATATCGTTTTTTCATAATATTCAAATACAAATCACCCAAAGGAAATTTCCATACATGATATCCTGAATATACAGTAAGTCAGTACTAACTGGTTTTTCACTACACACTATTATTCCCTTAGAAGTTCTTCACTACATATGATTATTCCCTTAGAAGTTTAGCAGGTATGAAATCTTTATAAAGGATATCATTGTATAAACACACTTTGAACAATGTTTTATTTTTTGTAAGGATTTTTGATTTTACAACAGATGCACTATGTCGATTCTCTGATGCTATGTTTGGGCTCTATGTCAGATGTTATATTGTTTTTTGTTTATTATTTTTATCTTAATTGATATGAACTAAACATAAGAGGTTATATATTTATTTTCACTTTAGTACATTTATTATGCATTATGTCACTTTCTATTATATGTATGATGTATATTGTACCACAATGAGATATGACAATGTCAGATACCATTCTATCTACATGTGTTTACAATGGTTACCTAAACAACCATACAAAGGTGATTACAGACAGGTGCAGCAATTTAACTGATTATCCAATCACAAGAGTACCCTGTTTTTTAGTTTTCTGTTAAATAGCAAGTGTATTACAATGTTTGTTATAGCCTGATGAAACAGCCCTGAGTAGGCTGAGAAATGTGTCGCTGTGTTAATAAAGACTTTTTAATTTTTTATATACACTTGCTTTTGTGGTTTATATCACCCTTTGCGATATTTCTCTACTGTTCCTGGTTCATGCGGAGGATCGTTGTACTATAGTCTACTGGGCGACGATTTGGTTCCAGTTTGCTGTATTTGCACCTGCTGGTGCTTACCCTCTAGTAAGTGCATTTATTTGGGGCTAATCTTTCCTTGTCCTGACGATATTAAACCATGTTGGTTTGTCTTCTTATACACCCATAGGAACCTGAATATTGGATTTCCAGAGGATACATGACTGTCTCTGTGCCAAGGATTCAGTGTGCTGGATCACTGCAAAGTTTCCAGCCTGCTCTACTAGCACCAATGGGTGCTTTATGTTTGTGAGTATTCACATTCCCTTGTGCTGTTATTATACCTTGTATGGGCGATATTAGGCCATGTTGGCGCCTCTGTTTTTTATTCTTTTTTAGATTCTATACATCAGGATAGCCATCCTTTGACAGAGTGCTGCCTTACCGTTTGGATCTACAACACTTTGGATATAAAGACTACCACAGTTATTTCTGATTTTATATATATATATATTTTTTTATTATTTTTATTTTTTTATTTTAACTACTGTCAATACTGACAATATCATTGTCTGTTATTATTATTGCTTTTCACTGATTTTTATGCTTTTATTATTTCTCTGATATTTTAGATCGATATTTGTTGTCATCCCCCTCTGTTAGGATTGTTAGTATATCTAATTGCACAAGTCTTGTGTTCACCTGACATATAGCAGTCCACACTTCTTGGTTGATGCTGAGGAGGCGCCCCCTAGGGGCGTGGTGTGTTTGCTGCACACACACCACTCTCTATACATTCTTCACATAGAAGAAAATGTCTATTTATTTTGAAATATTTATTTCTACATATATCTAATGTAATTTTTGTAAAATATATATCTATACCTCTATATAGATATGAATATATATATAGGAATATCTGCTTAAAATACACACAACATTTTGAACATTGCAATGTAAAATATTTACAGTACATACACAGTAAAACACATTATTAAATATAACAATTTAATTAAAAAATATTTTGAGTGGAAAGGGTCTCAAAGTGTGTGTGTATGTATATATATATATATATATATATATATATATATATATATAATATATGTGCATACATGTGTATATATGTATTTATATTGTTATATAAGTGTCTATGGGGCATATTTATCAAGGTCTGGCGGACCTGATCCGACACTGCGGATCAGGTCCGCCAGACCTCGCTGAATACGGCGAGCAATACGCTCGCCGTATTCAGCATTGCACCAGCAGCTCACAAGAGCTGCTGGTGCAACGCCGCCCCCTGCAGACTCGCGGCCAATGGGCCGCCAGCAGGGGGGTGTCAATCAACCCGATCGTACTCGATCGGTTTGATTTCCGGCGATGTCTGTCCACCTGCTCAGAGCAGGCGGACAGGTTATGGAGCAGCGGTCTTTGTGACCGCTGCTTCATAACTTGTGTTTCTGGCGAGTCTGAAGACTCGCCAGAAACACGGCCCTTCAAGCTCCGTACGGAGCTTGATAAATATGGGCCTATATGTCTCTATATGTACACATATTATATGCACATATAAACATTAATAACATATGTATATACATACATACACTTGTATATTTATGCAAATATACATTATAGCCCTCTCTATTCAAATACCTTGTCGTATATATATATATATATATATATATATATATATACCTTTTAACCCTTATTACTGTTTTTTAATATTCATATGAATAATTTGTATTAGATATTGTATGTATGAGTGCAACACTTTAATTTAATGTATTTATAATTTGTTTAATGCAACTTTTATTTAGTCCTAACGCAGATTTAGCGCTTGTGCGGTCACGTTTAATTTCAACTTTAAATATGAGCACAAGCTAGCATGGGCGCCATATTTAAATACTTCAATAGAATACTGGACACCTGGCAACCCTAGCTCTTTCACAGGAGCAGACAGTAAAACTGTATATCAGCAACAAATCTAATAACTGGGATGTTTTTAACCACTTAAATAAAATTATTGGCAAGAGATCCCCTCCATAATTTATTATTTAAGGACCTGGATATTTAGCTTGATTACGTGTTTTTTTTTCTTACAATATATGGATTATTGTCACATGGGTTTAATAAATATAAAGCTTTAGGCAAGAGTGCTTGATCTATGATCTATTTTTGATTTTTTTTTTGTGTGTATTTTATAGAAGTTGATAATATATCTGCTAAAACAAAAGTGCATCGATAGAAATAGCTTCTCTAATGAATCCCCAATACTTACCCAGGACAAGCAGGAATAGGTCAAATATCTGGGTTAGTGAAGTCAGCAAGTTATGATATTATCAAAGCACTGAGGAATCTTTTGGCGCTCTACAAATAACCTATAATAATAATAATCATAATACTGGTTCGTAATATCAAAGTAAATCAGATGTGTATTTTTCGCTATAAAACATAACCAAGTAAGTACAATATGAAAAAGATGTTATCCCAGATGTACATCTGTTTTTCGGAATACTGTATTACAAAGGAAGCAGCTGATGCTGATTGCGTCAAACATTCAGTCAGTGCTCTATTGAAACTAAATGCAAAATCCAAAAGTTTGATTTCAAGGTGTTCGGCAAGACTAAATAGAGAGCACAAAATTACTTTGGCACATAACAAGCTGAAGCCCACTCACCAGTCTGGTGTTCCAGCCAATAGTATGTGCCAGAAACATTTGTGCCAATGAGGGGGAGTCTGTTCAAATGAATTAGAGCTTCTAGAGATTTATGGGATTCCACACGGAAAAAGTTTTTGGGATCTAGTCAATATTACTGGTCCTAAAGGTGCAGGAAGGGATTGCAAGACAAATAAACAGTTATAAAGTATGTTATATTTATTTAACATTCAAACTTATTTAGGGCTTGATTACAAGTGGAGCACTAAATAATCATGTGCCCACAAATGGGCAAATTTTCCAGTTTGCGGGTGCCCGATAATTAATCAACCATTACAAGCGCTTATAAAATTAACCAGAGATCAGATCTCTGGTTAATTTTATAAATTTACCCCATATGCCCATAAAATACAGTGAAGCATATTTTATTAAAAAATAAACAGCCAGATTACGAGTTTTGCGTTATGACTCAAAAAGCATTGTTATGGCATATAACGATGCTTTTTCCCTACCGCTGATATACAAGTCTTGTCACAAATTGAATAGCTGTACCGCACACCTTTTTGGCCGTCAAGCAACGTCAGTACCGCACTTTTAAAAAAGTCCTTTTTCAATGGGACTTCCATAGCGCCGGTATTATGAGTTTTGCTGTGAGGCCAAAAAGTGAGCGAAATAGCCTAATATGACAAGATCCGTACCGCCATCTAAAGTCAGTAGTTATGAGTTTTACGCTACAAAGCTGTAACATAAAACTCATAACTAAACTGTCACAAAGTACACTAAACACCCATAAACTAACTATTAACCCCTAAACAGAGGCCCTCCCGCATCGCAAACACTAAAATAAATTTATTTACCCCTAATCTGCTGCTCCAGACATCGCCGCCACTTAAAAAATGTATTAACTCCTATTCCGCCGCTCCCGACATCGTCGCCACTATAATAAAATTATTAACCCTAAACCGCTGACCCCCGCATTGCAAACACTATTTAAATATTATTAACCCCTAATCTGCCGTCTGCCCACACTGCCGCTATAATAAACCTATTAACCCCTAAACCTAACCCTAACGTAACCCTAACCCTAACACCCCCTAACTTAAATATAATTAAAATAAATCTAAATAAATCTTTCTATTATTACCTAAATAATTCCTATTTAAAACGAAATACTTACCTGCAAAATAAAACCTAAGCTAGCTACAATAAAACTAATAGTTACATTGTAGCTAGCTTAGGTTTTATTTTTCCCTTTAAATGACGTCATCCAAGATGGCGTCCCTTACATTCCGATTGGCTGATAGAATTCTATCAGCCAATAGGAATTAAAGGGCAAAAAATCCTATTGGCTCTTGCAATCAGCCAATAGGATTGAGCTTTCATCCTATTGGCTGATCCAATCAGCCAATAGGTTTGAGCTCGCATTCTATTGGCTGATCCAATCAGCCAATAGGTTTGAGCTCGCATTCTATTGGCTATTCCAATCAGCCAATAGAATGCGAGCTCAATCCTATTGGCTGATTGCAACAGCCAATAGGATTTTTCCCCCTTAATTCCTATTGGCTGATAGAATTCTATCAGCCAATCGGAATGTAAGGGACGCCATCTTGGATGACGTCATTTAAAGGGAAACTTCATTCTTCAGTGAACATCGTAAGAATAGGATGTTCCCGCGCCGGATATCTTGAAGATGGACCCGCTTTGCGCTGGATGGATGAAGATAGATGATGCCGTCTGGATGAAGACTTCTGCCCATTTCGATGAAGACTTCTGCCGGGTTCGATGAGGACTTCTGCCTGCTTGGATGAAGACTTCTGCCGCCTGGATGAGGATGGATGTCCGGTCTTCAAAAACTGTAAGTGGATCGTCGGGGGTTATTGTTAGGTTTTTTTAAGGGTTTATTGGGTGGTTTTTATTTTTAGTTTAGGGTTTGGGCAATGTAAAAGAGCTAAATGTCCTTTTAAGGGCAATGCCCATCCAAATGCATTTTCAGGGTAATGGGGAGCTTAGGTTTATTTAGATTTGGGTTTTTATTTGGGGGGTTTGGTTGTGTGGGTGGTGGGTTTTACTGTTGGGGGGTTGTTTGTATTTTTTTTTAAAGGTAAAAGAACTGATTTATTTGGGGCAATGCCCCGCAAAAAGCCCTTTTAAGGCCATTGGCAGTTTAGTGTAGGCTATGGGTTTTTTTTGGGAGGGGGGGGGGGCTTTTTATTTTGATAGGGCTATTAGGATTAATTCGTTATTTTATTTTTGATAATTTCTTTTTTTATTTTGTGTAATTTAGTGTTTATTGTTTTTTTGTAATTTAGATAATTGTATTTTTGTTAATTAAATTTATTTAATGTTATTGTAATGTTAGGTGTTAGTGTAACTCAGGTTAGGTTTTATTTTACAGGTAAATTTGTATTTATTTTAACTAGGTAGCTAGTACACAGTTAATAACTATTTATTAAAGGGACATGAAAGCCACATTTTTTCTTTCATGATTTAGTAAGAGAAATCAATTTTAAACATCTTTCTAATTTACTTCTATTATCTAATTTGTTTTATTATCTTGATATTCTTGGCTGAAAAGCATATCTAGATATGCTTAGTAGCTGCTGATTGGTTTCTGCACATAGAAGCCTCGTGTGATTGGCTCACCCATGGGAATTGCTTTTTCTTCAACTAAGGATATCTAAAAAATGAAGCAAAATAAATAATAGAAGTAATTTGTAATGTTGTTTAAATTTGTATTCTCTATCTGAATCATGAAAGAAAGATTTTGGGATTAGTGGCCCTTTAACTAGTCTACCTAGTTAAAATAAATACAAACTTAGCTGTGAAATAAAAATAAAACCTAAGCTAACTACAATGTAACTATTAGTTATATTGTAGCTAGCTTAGGGTTTATTTTATAGGTAAGTATGTATTTATTTTTAAATTGGAATTATTTAGTTATTAATAGTAAGTTTTATTTAGAATTATTTTAATTATGTTAAAGTTAGGGGGTGTTAGGGTTAGAGTTACCTTAGGATTAGACTTAGGGTTAGGGTTACGTTAGGGGTTAATATATTTATTTAGTGATAGTGATGTGGGAGGCCAGAGGTTTAGGGGTTAATAACTTTAGTATAGTGGCGGCGGCGACGACATTGGGGGCGGCAGATTAGGGGTTAATAAGTGTAGGTAGGTGGCGGCGACATTGGGGGTGACAGATTAGGGGTTAATAAGTGTATATAGGTGGCGGCTACGTTGGGGGTGGCAGATTAGGGGTTAATTAGTGTAAGTAGGTTGCGGCACCATTGGGGCGGCAGATTAGGGGTTAATAAGTGTAGGTAGGTGGCAGCGATGTTGGGGCGGCAAATTAGGGGTTAACAAGTGTAGGTAGGTGGCGGCGACATTGGGGGTGGCAGATTAGGGGTTAATAACTGTAATATAGGTGGCGGCGATGTCGGGGTGGAAGATTAGGGGTTAATAAGTATAATGTAGGTGGCATCGATGTCGGGGGCGGCAGATTAGGGGTTAATAAATGTATGTAGGTGGTGGCGATGTCGGGGGCGGCAGATTAGGGGTTAATAAGTATAATGTAGGTGGCGGCGGTGTTGGGGCGGCAGATTAGGGGTTAATAAGTATAATGTAGGTGGCGGCAATGTCGGGGGCAGCAGATTAGGGGTGTTTAGATTCATGGTTTATGTTAGGGTGTTAGGTGTAAACATAAATTTTGTTTCCCCATAGGAATCAATGGGGCTGTGTTACGGAGCTTTACGCTCCTTTATTGCAGGTGTTAGGCTTTTTTTCAGCCGGCTCTCCCCATTGATGTCTATGGGGAAATCGTGCACGAGCACGTAAAACCAGCTCAAAGCAGCGCTGGTATTTGTGTGCGGTATGGAGCTCAATTTTGCTCAACGCTCACTTATTGCCTGCTAACGCCGGGTTTATGAAAACCTGTAATAGCAGCGCAGGCTCGCCAGAAACATGGGGCATCAAGCTCCAATCGGAGCTTGATAAATATGCCCCTATATGAGAAAGAAAAAGAAAGAAAGAAAGAAAGAAAGAGAGAGAGAAAGAAAGAAAGAAAGAAAGAAAGAAAGAAAGAAAGAAAGAAAGAAAGAAAGAAAGATAGAAAGAAAGAAAGAAATTAGACTGAATTTAAAAAAGCTAATTACCATGTTTCTTGAATGTCTTCATTATTAAAAACAAACATGGAGGAGTATTTTGATGAAGAGATGAAGAAACTTGGCAATTTGCTAATGATCCTTAACATACAATAAGTTATGTGTGATATATCCTCAGTAGTAACATTATCTGAATACATAGCAATTTAGAAGAAGCTATTTTACATTTTCCCAAATTCTTGGATGTGCTACTCTCATTTCTTTCAGCAGATGATTGGGATGGGAGCAGCAGAGCCTGCAGGACAAATGATCAGTTACTCCAATTAGTGAACGTGTTATTTTGCTTCAAGTCATAGAAGACAGCACTGCTTGTCAGGTCTTGCAGAAGGCAGGAATACAAGAAGCATGTTTGCACTAGATAATTATGCTCAGGCCTCGCTCACTCTGCAAAACCACACAGCAATAGAAAATGTAACCATTTCTGTGCCTTGCCAAACTAATATCTTCTCTCCACTTTACGCCAACTTACTTTAAAATTGTAATAAATGGATGAAGAATTAGACTTTTCTTTATTTAATATTTCATCTTTTTATTGTACTACAGGGCTCTAAAAACATAACGTGTAATTTACTTGGGTATTAAAAGAGGAAAAAGTATTTTAAAATTACTAATAGACCTGGCACAATATAAATTAAAAAGCTAACAAAAAAGTATTTTTCAAATGTTTTAAAATATTTATTATATTACACAAATGTATCCAAGAAATTTAAATCTATATTTTCTCCACCAGGCATTCTTGCTAAATATTTAGTTATAGAAGCCAAGAGGAACTTCAGCATTTGAAAGATTTGTTAAACAGAGGGCATTTTTTTCCTGTATACTAAAATAAAGATCCTATAGCCATAACCTCTGACTATCTCCAAGCAGTTCTTGCGTGCAAGAGAAATGGGATGATATGCAGGTAAAAAAATGTTAAAGTAGTAGGCAAATAGGGACAAAGGGTAATGAAATTATAATCAGAATGAGAGAGGAGAACTTGAACAATTTTAAATAATGTTTTGCATATAAATATTATCCTGTTTTCAGGGCCAGCAGTCTCACACAAGATAAACTACTTTACCCATAGGCAAAAATATGGTTAACTATTTAACAGTATGTAGATCACCACCATATTATTTTCCATTTAGTAGTGGGCTTTTTCATGGAAAAAAAAGATACCATTCTGTAATAATGCAATAGTAAGCTGCTCTATTGCATAAATCATTTTCTTATTGCACAAATGCTTGCATTATAGAAAACAGAAAAAGAAAGAGAACAGTGGTTTAGTGCACTCTCTCTTACATATCAGAATAAACTTAACTTATATTAGATAATTAAATAAAAAAAAAAAAAAACAGCAATCTGAAGGTCAGCCTAGAAAACCCATAGCCTTCAATGAAAAAAAAACCACTAGGAATCTGGACCAACAGTTACAGCTTAAACAAGCAAAAAAAAATTAAAAGCAAAGGAACCTTTTTACCAGCATTAAGAAAAGCCTGTTTGTGCTCTGAAAAGTGTTTGCTTTTTATTCTTTTTCACATATGTCTCAGCCACCCCCTAAATGATGTTGAGGTTCCCGATATCCACCAGGAATATCAGGGGGTTGGTGACACTTGGACATTGTCTTTACTTGTTTGTTTGTTTAAGTGGCAACTGTTTGACCAGACTCCTAGTAGACATTTTTTGATTCAATGCTTTGGGTTTTCTAGCCTGACCTTAAGATTATTATATTTTTGTGTGTGTGTGTGTGGGGGGGGGTTCTATTGACATAATAAACATAAATTTATATACTTATATGTAAGAAAAAAGAATGCACTAAACCCTTATTCTTTCTTTTTTTTTTCTTCTCTTTTTCCTATAATCTGAATATATTTTGAGGGGTGATAGAACCGGACTACATACAAGCCTGAACTCTAGATTATATTAACAAAGTGCCAGTCTAACACTCCCCTATAAACAACAAATGCTTGCATGTCACTATGCTTTTAACCCATCATTAAAGCCCAGTTAGGATCCAAAAATGTATAGCAGTTCCTCAGCAGTACACAGTTGATGATCCAATCAGAAATGGCATGTGCTGTGTCCTGCTCAGATTTAACTTAGCAGTCCCCCAACCTCAGGCCAGCCCCCCCCCCAGCGGCCTCGGTCCATCCCGAATACTACAACCCCCCCCCCCCCGGCCCCCTGTATGTGGGTTGGACAAATCCAAAAATTTTAATAAAAATCTTTAAAAACAATATATATATATATACAGTATATGCCAGCCAGAGAAACAGCAAGTTTATTACCATAGTGAGTTCTCTGCCTACCCCCAATACTCTGCAGTGGACACAAAGAAAAACATCAGACCAACACAATGGAAACCCCTCTACTACTAATTTGCTGGAATGGTCACAGGTCCTTGTGCCTAGCCTCCAGTTCCGGCTCCTTCGTTGTAACAGACTGTGCACCCGGCACTCGCACTCCATCCCCACAGTGCTGTCTTGGAGCGGAGCATTAACCTTGTGATATGCGAGCGTGCCACTGTCTGACTGAATGCATAGCCTCGCTTCCGCCCAGCTGCACATTGGGGTGCTCTGCCACTATACCCAGAGACCCCAGCTGTGCAGCCCACCCGGAAAATGTCTGGTAGCCCAGTAGGCCATTATTATTTCCCTTTAAGCGAGAAAGAAATATTAAAGGACCAGTAAACGGGGTAGATTTGCATAATCAACAAATGCAAGATAACAAGACAATGCAATATCACTTAGTCTAAACTTTAAATGAGAAGTAGATTTTTTTTCTGACAATTTTAAAAGTTATGTCTATTTAAATGCCCCCTGTACCATGTGACAGCCATCAGCCAATCACAAATGCATACACGTACCATGTGACAGCCATCAGCCAAGCACAAATGAAGTAAATTGGAAAGTTGTTTAAAATTGCATGCTCTATCTGAATAATGAAAGCTTAATTTTGACTTGGGTGTCCCTTTAATAATGAAAATATCAATGTAAGCAGTGAGCAATGGGCAAATCCACAAATATGAGATATGTTTTTTACTTCATATTTTTTAA
Organism: Bombina bombina; assembly: GCF_027579735.1. Taxonomy (NCBI): domain Eukaryota; kingdom Metazoa; phylum Chordata; class Amphibia; order Anura; family Bombinatoridae; genus Bombina; species Bombina bombina. The sequence goes on from NC_069504.1 coordinate 618,260,477, forward strand.
TGTAAAAATAAAAATTTAAGACATTTTAAGGAATGAAATTAAGGAAATGTTATAAACTATAAAAAGAAAATACGTGGAACATTGTAAAGTAACCCGGTAGACAACTAAAAAAGGGTTAATTTTAGTTGGAACTGAGAGCAAATTAAAAAGCAATTCAACCTGTCCAACTAGAAATAGAATCATTAGTTTCTGTCAGGGATTAACAGCTGCACTTTTCCCTTTATCAGTAACACACAGATTTATTGGATAGTTCTATAACTTTCCATAACACTTTTTAATGGAGTCTCTTTATAAGCTTCCTGTTTTATTTATTTGCCTCACAATTTAAACTTCTTTATATAACACATTTATGTGAGAATAAATTATCAACTAATTAATACTTTTTGTTAATAAACAGATTTTTTTTTGGTAGCGTAAATGTCTTGAGTATGAAATGCGTTATGGAAAAATTTAAAAGATTCTCAGTGTTGGGTTTTCTACTATATAATATTTATGTATTATCACTATTTGTATTTTTATGATATAAATTGCAATATAAATAATTATAGAGTTGCATGCTATTAAAGGGATAGAAAAGGAAAAAATGAAATGGGCATGGGTGTACCTCAATTTAAAAAATAAGCATTTTTGCAATGTACTTCTATTACCAAAAATGCTTCTAATAAAAGTTATTACTGTTTTTCAGAGGCATACGTGCATATCCTGTAAAGGGCCATGCACCAGTATTCAAGCACTATACATGCTCAGAGAGAGAGGTGGCAGTGGAGTGTATTGCTTCTGAAGATGTAATTTGTGTCATACAAGCTACTGCAGTGCTGACCCTCTGAGAAGGTGTAGTGTTTAAATACTGGTGCACAGGCCCTCACAGAATATGTGCATATGCCGCAGAAAAATAGTGATAGCTTTTTTTAGAAGCATTTTTGCTATTGAAGTATATTGCAAAAATGTTTCTATTTCAGATTGAAATGCACCCATGCACATTTAATTTTTTACCTTTCTATCCCTTTAAATATGCATATATAATTTCCAAACAAGATAAAATAAGTAAAATGTGATATATATATAAGTTGAGTTTAAAGAGGGAGAAGTATATAATGGCTGATATTCGCTTATCCAAGGAGAACATTAAAGGGACATGAAATCCAATTTTTTTTCTTTCCTGATTCAGAAAGTGCATGCATTTTTAACCCCTTAATGACCGAGGACGTGCAGGGTACGTCCTCAAAAAAAAGGCAGTTAATGCCTGAGAACGTACCCTGCACGTCCTCGGTGTGGAAAGCAGCTGGAAGCGATCCTGCTCGCTTCCAGCTGCTTTCCGGTTATTGCAGTGATGCCTCGATATGGAGGCATCCTGCAATAACCATGTATGGCCATCCGATGCAGAGAGAGCCACTCTGTGGCCCTCTCTGCACCGGACATCGATGGCCGGTATCGTTGGTGGGTGGGAGCCGACGTGGGAGGCGGGTGGCGGCCATCGATGGGCCCAGTGATGTGGAGGGGGGCGGGATCGTGGGCGGGGATGACCGGGGGCGTGCACGCGCGCGCGCGCGCGTGCACGATAGGGAGGGGGCGGGCGCGTGCACGGGAGGGAGCGGGTGGGAACCGCTACACTACAGAAAAAGGATTTGCTCATCAGGGTTCTAAAACGTAGAATTAATAAAAATAAAAACCGAAATCAGGGGGTGTTGGGTTAGTATGTGGGAGGGAAGCTACACTACAGAAAAAAAAATGGGGAAAAATAAAAAACAACAACATTTTTTTCTGCAAATTGGGTACTGGCAGATAGCTGCCAGTACCCAAGATGGCCCCCAAAAAGGCAAAGGGGGATGGTTAGAGAGATGTTTGAGGGGGGATCAGGGAGGTTGGGGGCTAAGGGGGATCCTAAACAGCAGCATATGTAAATATGCTATACAATTTTTTTTAAAAAAAAAACAAAGATTCCCTTTATTTTTGTACTGGCAGACATTCTGCCAGTACTTAAGATGGCGGGGAAAATTGTGGGGTGGGGGAGGGAAGGGAGCTGTTTGGGAGGGATCAGGGGGTGTGATGTGTCAGGTGGGAGGCTGATCTCTTCACTAAAGCTAAAATTAACCCTGCAAGCTCCCTACAAGCTACCTAATTAACCCCTTCACTGCTAGACATAATACACGTGTGATGTGCAGCGGCATTTAGCGGCCTTCTAATTACCAAAAAGCAACGCCAAAGTCATATATGTCTGCTATTTCTGAACAAAGGGGATCCCAGAGAAGCATTGACAACCATTTGTGACATAATTGCTCAAGCTGCTTGTAAATGATTTCAGTGAGAAACCTAAAATTGTGAAAAATTTAACGTTTTTTTTAATTTGATCGCATCTGGCGGTGAAATGGTAGCATGAAATATACCAAAATGGGCCTAGATCAATACTTTGGGTTGTCTACTACACTACACTAAAGCTAAAATTAACCCTAGAAGCTCCCTACATGCTCCCTAATTAACCCCTTCACTGCTGGGCATAATACACTTGTGGTGCGCAGTGGCATTTAGCGTCCTTCTAATTACCAAAAAGCAACAACAAAAGCCATACATGTCTGCTATTTCTGAACAAAGGGGATCTCAGAGAATAATTTACAACCATTTATGCCATAATTGCACAAGTTGTTTGTAAATAATTTCAGTGAGAAACCGAAAGTTTGTCAAAAAAATTGTGAAAAAGTGAACGATTTTCTTTATTTGATTGCATTTGGCGGTGAAATGGTGGCATGAAATATACCAAAATGGGCCTAGATCAATACTTTGGGGTGTCTTCTAAAAAAAAATATATACATGTTAAGGGGTTTTCAGGGATTCCTGACAGATATCAGTGTCCCAATGTAACTAGCGCTAATTTTGAAAAAAAGGGGTTTGGAAATAGCAAAGTGCTGCTTGTATTTATTGCCTTATAACTTACAAAAAAAGCGAAGAACATGTAAACATTGGGTATTTCTAAACTCAGGACAAAATTTAGAAACTATTTAGCATGGGTGTTTTTTGGTGGTTGTAGATGTGTAACAGATTTTGGGGGTCAAAGTTTGAAAAAGTGTGTTTTTTCCATTTTTTCCTCATATTATATAATTTTTTTTATAGTAAATTATAAGATATGATGAAAATAATGGTATCTTTAAAAAGTCCACTTAATGGCGAGAAAAACGGTATATAATATGTGTGGGTACAGTAAATGAGTAAGAGGGAAATTACAGCTAAACACAAACGCTGCAGAAATGTAAAAATAGCCTTGGTCCCAAACGGACAGAAAATGGAAAAGTGCTGCGGTCATTAAGGGGTTAATCAACTTTCTTACTTACAATTATTATCTAATTTGCTTCATTCTCTTTATCTCCTTTGCTGTAAAGCATATCTATATAGGCTCAAAAGCTGCTGATTGGTGGCTGCACATAGATGCCTCGTGTGATTGGCTATCCCATGTGAACTGCTATTTCTTCAACAAAGGATATCTAATGAATGAAGCAAATTAGATAATAGAAGTAAAGAGACTGAGGTCTACTTGAGTGCCGACTGATTGTACCCAATAGCCCAGGTGTGGTGATACCTAGCTCTCACCAAAGAGATAAATAGATAAAAATTGCCCTGGGGGAGGCAAAGGTACTACTAACAATGGACTCAAATGAAAAAAATAAAATGTATTCAATACATACAAGTCGGCATCATGGATCCATGCTAAACTTTAAAATGACAAACAAGCAAATGGAAATAAAAACAATAAAAGTAATGAAAACAGATAGTAATCATTGTAATAATACAATCAATAAAAACAAATTAATAATCAATAAACCTTCAGGGTAACCCTTTGGTGGTGGTGATAGTAAGGAGATGTAAGTGGTGGGACTCCAATAATAATTATAAGTGGTAGCTACTAGCTTCTATGTCCAATGATAATCCAACAAAAAAGGTGTCAAATAGATTGCCCAAAAAATATAGTGGTGATGGGTGAAAAATACTTTTGGTGAAAAAAGTATGATAATCCAATGAGTGAGTCCAATGAAAAAGACAATAAAAACAGTGTCACAAAAAAGCAATAAAAGTGTTTGAAAAAAATAAGGCAAAAAGAGTGTGTGCAAAAAGTATGTGAGTGTCTCAATGTTCACAAAAACAATGTCTCAGTGATCCTTAAAGATGCAGTAACAAAAATAATTCCCAATAGTAAATAACGATGATCCTCCTGTGAAAGAAAAAATATATAGTGTAGATGGTTTTCGAATAGTAGTAGCAATAAAACAAGGATTACCAGTGCTGAGGTCTACGCGTTTCGGCCCGTGCTAGTCCTTTATCAAGACTCTTGATAAAGCGACCTCTATTGGTGATTAGAAAAACTGCAGCCTCATAACAAGCTGCTCCAAAATATGATTCTGCTTGAGCAGAAGTGGGTCCCCTTAAAGGATGGGTAGAAGTGGAGACCCTGTGACTCCTGTAGTTATGCCCCTGAGAGTATGCATAATCATGGCTGATCATTTGCCATATTCTTCACAGATCCCATCCCTTGCTGGTTCTTAACCAAATCACATTTGGAAAAGCCCATAGAAATCTAATGTGTCTGCTCTTATAGTTTTTTTTTAATCTTTATTATTTAAACAATTTTGATAATTTGACTGACCTCATACTGCTTATAGCAATGTATCACTTTTTTATTTAGTTTTTTTCACATTCCATTCAAAAACACCATTTATGTCCATGTATGTTTGTGTTTATCAAATATCAAAACAAGAAACCCTAATAAGAACAGCTGTGCTTTGAATAAATTGGAATGCTGTAAGAACAAATGCCAAAATATAGCCGTGTCGAGTTCAAAGTTTTCAACCAGCAAACTCTAAACCACAGAGCCTAGGATAATTGTTCTATTCACCTATTTCTTTGCAACAAATCATAAACAACCTATCAAATGTTGCTATTGTAGCTATTTGTTATTTTATTTTTTTTGTAAAATTACTTTCACGTTGGTTGTTTATGTGATTTACCCCTACAAATAAAACAAATAAAAAAAAGGCAATATTTCCTTTTGAGGCAATGTTTGTTAATTTTCCCCTTAGGACAAAATGATTAATATCTTATCTGTGTTGCTAGGATCTCAGATTCACAGTCTTTAACTCACTACCCCCAGGTTCACAGAATTTTTCAGTCTATGCCAGCTACATGTTGGCAGATGTGTGTTACTAGTAAAACAACTGTTAGCAAGGGCTTTCGGTTTCCATAGGAAATAATGAATGTATTATTTTCTTGGAAACCAGTGTAGTGGATGCAAAATTTACTGAGCTGTGTAGCTTAATGTCATTTTGAGACCCTTGGGATAGAGGAACCATCTTTACTTAGGCCTTTTAACGAAGATTAATTGGACCTCCAGGGCTCTGAAAGTTGTAATAGAATATATGTAATATAAATGTTTAGCATAGGTTGGAACAACAATATGATTCAAAGACAAGGATAACATTTCAAACATAACACAACTGGGGGTAAGTCAGGGCACCAGCATACACCATAAATTGTTGATTTTCATATGGCAGCCTAAAGTAGATTCCTTTAACCCCTTGTCTGACATAGAAATCTGAGACACATACATATGCTATACATTGCAGGGCTGTTTGTCTGCCAAAGGGTTTGATGGAAAATATTATTTTAAACTACCATAATCTCAGGCTCCTTATGGAAAGATAAGAAAGTCCATTTTATATGAGCTATAAAAGGTCTGCTTTATGAAACAGAAAAAAATATGCAACATGATATTGGCATAATTCAACTAAGTCACTTCACTCTATAAAATATAATGGTAGTCAATTTGATGCAGATATTCCAAGCAAAAGCCCAGAGAAGAACAACATTTATTTTAGCTTCCAAAAATGTTTAACCAATATTGGGCGCTTTCTCATACAAGCTCATTGTATAGACTTTTGTTAAATTCAAGGCAGTGTTTGCATGGAATTTTTAATAGAATACCTCTCAACTATCCGGATATTGCTGGATTGTCACTGGTTTGGTGGTGTACCTGCTGTTTTTTCTGCAGTTTCCTGCGAGCAAATGTTCTGGTTTCCAGGGAATGCTCTGGCGCCACCTATGATATACAGTACCTTGACATAACATGCATGGCCACCTACAGCACACCCATAGTACTGCCCCTCCTGTCATAGCTCCGTCCTCAAACATTGGTGGACCTACAGCACACCCATGGTCCTGCCCCTCCTGTCATAGCTCCGTCCCCAAACATTGGTGGACCACAAATCCCTCTCACCTTCCTGTCCTGAAAAGCCTTCGGGAAATGATGTAAGGTATGTAAAAGTGTGTCATGACTTTACCCCATGTTAATTCTTCACACATTTCACTTTAAGACCCTTTACCAATGCTATTCCAGTCCACTTTGCCATGATTCTTTTGAGTGTCTAATTCAAGACCTTTAACTCAAAAACACCATTTCTGACATTTTGGAATTGTGTTTACATTTTTATACATAGGATCAATTTCTAGTTTAAAAAAGGTTAAAGGTTCATTCTAATATGAACATAACATGCTGTATTATTATACACTATGCACATAAAAATTCCTTAAGACTAGTTAGTGGTGGTAATGTGCAAATTTTGTGAAGATTTTCCGGCCTAAACAAATCATACACAAAGGGGCCTATGTATCTTGCGGACCTGATCTGACAGTGTGGATATACACTCTCCGTATTCAGCATTGCACCAGCAGCCAATGGGCCGTCTGCAGGGAGGTGTCAATCAACCTGATCATACTCGATTGGGTTGAATTGTTGCGATTCCTGTCCGCCAGCTCAGAGCAGGCGGACAGGGTTATGGAGCAGCGGTGTTTAGACCACTGCTTCATAACTGGTGTTTCTGGTGAGTCTGAAGACTCACCAGAAACACAGGCCCTCAAGCTTCATACGGAGCTTGATAAATGGGCCTCAAAGCCGTAAAACAGCATTATAGAATATCGACACTGGCTTTTGGAACTTCTATATATAAAACATTTCACCAGATTTTCAAAGTATTTAATAAAACAAAAATTAAAATAAAAAGATAAAAGCATAGGTAACAGGTTAGACACACAGATATATAAGGACAGTATACACTATAGACTGCTTATATCACAGCAAAACACCAGCTGATGCCCATTATTTAACTTTGTATCTCATAAGAGTCCCTGTATAGACAATAGGCACCTCCCATTTAGTAACCTATTTCCTTTTTCAACAGACCATTTTATTTTGAAATAAGTTCCCTTTTTAGAAAAGACGGACTACTTCAATCGTATAGAAAAGCTTTTCTCATCAGTTTTCAAATTTAATGCTATTCCAGTCTGTCTCTAATGATTTCCCATGACTTTTAACAGTGATAACTTGTTACAATGGGGGTCAATCATGATCAATTAAAAAAACCTTATCTAATAATTTTCAGTAGAAAAATAAAATTAAAGTCTATGAGGATTTTTTAAGATAAATCATTTTATAAGTTTTTCTAAAGGTTTGTGATAGACCTCATACTTAGCACTGAGTTCATCAGAAATCATTTTAGGCTCATTTTTTTTCTGCATGATATTTTTGAATTTTCTAATTCTACAGCCTTGTCACCTTTAGTAACATTTTTACACAGCACATGGTAGGGGCGCAATCCGATATAAGGTGTAGTTTTCGGCGCAAGCGAGGGAACCCGCGCCGCCCCTTAATTTCACCTCGCACATCGGGGTATCCAATATACGGCGCCGTCAGATGCTAAAGTGACGTAAGTAGGACAAACTGGCGTCGTTCCGTTTAGGATTAGTAAGAGTAGTGAGAGAGGCGCAGCATAATAGTTAGTTAAGTCGGATTTTTGTTTGGGTAAGCTTGTACATTTACTTACACTTATTTTTACATATTGCACACATTTTGCATACATACATATACAAAATACACAACACTTTTTTTTTATAACACCTCACACATTTTATTTCAATTTTACAGTGTGATAGGCTGAGTGTTTGGTTGTGATTGTGTGTGATTGAACTGGGAGTGAGTGTGAGTGTGTGAGTGTGTGTAGTGTGAGGATGTCAGGGAGAGGTAGGGCAGAGGGGAGGAGGGGAGCGGAGTTGCAGGGAGAGGAGCATTGTAGCGGACAGGAGGAGCAGCGGGGTCCCTGTCATGGAGTAAGTGGAGTGGGGAGAGGGAGAGTTAGAAGGGATGATGGGAGGGGAGATGCCCAGAGACCAGACACACTTAGAAGAGGGACAGAGGGTGCACATGGGGACAGAAGGGGGGAGGAGGGAAGAGGATAGGGAGGAACCCACACAGGGACATCCCAGGGAGCAAGCCAGGTGGCCACAGAGGATGAGCGCATGAGATGCCCAAACTTCTCATTCGATGAGAATGTTGTGCTAGTCCAGGCCATCTTGGACAACCACAGTGCCCTCTTTGGCCAGGAGAAGGAGTAAGACAGCATGGTTGGCGGTAGAGGATGCTGTAAACAGTGTGGCCCCGCAGAGGAGGACTGTAGAGGGACTTAAAGAAAGGTGGAATGATTGTAAGAGGCGGGTGAAAGAGAAGATGGGGCAGGAAGCCATGCACCAGAGGGGAACAGGCAGTGGTCCACCCCTGGAAACCGAATACAACACCTGGCAGGAGATGATACGCAGGTCCCTGAGTATCACAGCAGTCCGTGGACTTCCAGGGGCTCGTGACTCAGGGGCTGCAACCACAGCACATCATGATGGTGAGTAACATCCCACACACCAGTATTATATGTATTTGAGATATAACATCCTTTAAAGGGACATGACACCCACACTTTTTCTTTCATGATTTAGAAAGAGAATGCAATTTTAAACATCTTTCTATTTTACTTATATTATCTAATTTGTTTTATTCTCTTGATATTCTTTGCTGAAAAGCATATCTAGATATGCTCAGGAGCTGCTGATTGGTTGCTGCACATAGAAGCCTCGTGTGATTGACTCACCATGTGTATTTCTTTTTCTTCAACTAAGGATATCTAAAAAATTTAGCAAAATAAATAATAGAAGTAAATTGTAATGTTGTTTAAATTTCTATTCTCTATCTGAATCATGAAAGAAAGATTTTGGGTTTAGTGGCCCTTTAATGTCACACATTCATGTACACAATGAGGAGCATGGTATTTGGCCTACTAACAAAAACATCTACAATTATATTTCACATTAATGCTACTTAACACAATGAAATTCATGATATGAGGTGGAATAGTGCAATACTAACATGTCTCAGAGTAACACAGGCCACAAGCCACATGTAGAGTTTTCAGTAAATGGACACTATAGCCATCACAATACTTTTAGCTCAAAAAGCACGTTCTGTGCCTACATCAGGCTAAAGTAAATTGTGTGACCATAGTGTCACTTAAAGAATACATTTTTTCCATCATTGACATGTACACATAACTATTGTATGAAACACATACCTGGATACTGTGCATATTAAAATCCCTCATATCACAAATCACATTGTGCACATGCATGTTATAGAGTTTGACATGATAATGAGTATAGGCCCTAGCATGTATCAATGTACATTGTATGCCCACATGGACATATATATGACTGTACTAATCCCTCTCATCATTTGACTCCTCCAAAGAACCTCCTGTCACCAGGGTGCAAACAGGCATGCCGCCACCTTCACCACCAGTCACAGGCATGCCGCCACCTCCACCACCAGTCTTCAGGCAGCAACATGGACAGTATGCTCCCAGGCATGAGCAGGGTTGGATTGCCTCAGTTGAGGACCCGGAAGTGATGCCACCACCATTGGCATACGACCCCTGGCAAGATACCTGGCCTGAGGAATATTCTTTTGGCTTTGAGGGGGAGCCAAGTCAGCCACGAAGGGTCCATGTCTTTACCCCCAACACAATATCAGGGCAGTCATGGCTTTTCCACACAGGGGATGTCGCAAGAAATGCAAACTGGACAGGCTGAGTGGTCACACAATAGTCGTCAATGGGACTACCAATCCACCCTGAGAGCTCCACCATCCTCTACCCTTGGGAGAGCTCCACCATCCTCTTCCCTTGGGAGAGCTCCACCATCCTCTTCCCTCGGGAGAGCTCCACCATCCTCTTCCCTTGGGAGAGCTCCACCATCTGCGGATGAGCATATAGCTGAAGTTGTCCCTGAAGCACTAGCAGCTGAAGTTGTCCATGAAGCAGATGCAGCTGAAGTTGTACATGATGCACCAGCAGCTGAAGTTGGCCATGAAGCAGATGCAGCTGAAGTTGTCCATGATGCACCAGCAGATAGAGCTTAACCTGCACCTAGAATCACTGCTGCTCAAGAGCCTGTAGATCCACTGTATTCTCCCCTGGGCGAGGAATACATTTCACTCCAGAGGAGGCTCATAACAAGCTGCGAGAGCAGACAAAGAGGCCAACACAGGTTTCACAGGAGCCAACAGAGGTTACTCCAGCGTACCATAGAGCTGCAGAGGGACATGGCAGCATCATTAAATGCAATTGTACAAAACCAGTCGCAGATGATGAGAATTATTTCTGATATGCAGATGCAGAGTGACAACAGATGGCGGGAACAAAACCAACTCTTGGGTGTGTTGGTTGAGCACTTCACACACCAGCAGGACACTGCCTCCAGCCTATCATCTGTGGCCAGCACTCCAGCAGAATCATCTGAATCTTCTCAAACCAGGAGAACCAGGAAATCCACTCCAGTCACCTCAGCCCCCTCATCCAAGAAGCCTAAAAAAAATAAAATATTTTTATAGTTCAACATAAATCTTGTCCTCTGTTATTTACCAGATAATTGTTATCCACATCCATGTGAGGGGTGTTTTAGTACACTAATATTGTTTAAACATATAATAAGGCCTGTGTGGAAATGGCCCAAAAAAGGTAATATCATCATGTTTATGACATATTCATGTTCTATAAACCACATCACATAGTTGTGTATGAAGGGTACATATAGTAATATTCACTTATAAGATGTAAATCAAGGTTTCTCACATACAATAGAAATTGACACATGTGCAGGGATAGGCACGAGCCAAGGCTGTGGCGGACATTTTCTAAGGTAAAGACCTTTAGTGAAGGACACCTTGCCTATCCCTGCACATGGGTATATATATCTAAATAATAATATATTAAAAGAAGGTGTAAACATAAGGTATAAACATCCATTTTCATTCTTCTTAATGAGAGTCAATAAATCATAGTGACCTAAACATGAATTAATCAAATGAGATATTTTCAGTAATTAAGGTGGTTAAGGGAAGGGGGGTGGGATGTAGTAGTTTCACTTACATGCAGTGGAAATCCGCAGTATGTAATTCGATGACCAGCTGTAGCAGGGGCAGCAGCAGGGGCAGCACCATGACCAGGGACCTCAGCAGCAACTATAGAATCAGCATGTATAGACGGAACAACAGGGGCTTGTAGGGCTTCCAGCACCCCTTGTGCCCCATGATGCACCCCTTGTGCCCCATGATGCACCCTTGTGCCCCATGATGCTGCCTCTCTATGGAAAGCAGGAAAACATGGTGGCTAATGAGGATGTGTATTGGCGGGTTTTTAAGGCTTCCTGTTGAGAGGTTGTGCTGTTTGTGATTGGTTTGACACATTTGCAGGGGCAGGAATAATAAATGCTTTGAAGAGGCTTAACTGTTTGAGATCCAAGCTGCTGATATGTATGTTGTTAAGCATGCATTTGTTAGGCCTTCAGAGAGTTACGTTGGTTTATTAGTCAGCGCAAGGGTTCCTGCGCCTGCAATTTGTGTCGAGATGAGAATGGAGTAGATTTTCTAAATTCTGCGCGCGTAAGTCCTTACGCTGTATATTGGATACCAAATTGCGCGTGTTTTCTATGTCAGTCTATGGGTCAAAAAAATACGGGCGAAGGCTGAAATATACTCGCGTAACTTGTATGCTACGCCGTATATGTGATACCAAACCTGAGCAAAATTTTAGCGTCGCCGGCTTCTGCGGGCGACGCTGCATATCGGATCGGGCCCTAGGTGTTTAAAGGGAGATGTTACTTGTATTTTTTTTTAAGGTGTCAGAACTTACTTTTTCACACACAAAAAACTATTTAACCTTTTTAACATCTGCTCTTTCATATGCATGATAGAAAAATATGAAAAACATGTCCCTTTAAACATTCACCATGTCAACTAATTTTTTAATAAAAATCTGTAGCAAAATTGTTTTGTGATTGCATCATTTGAGTGTAAGGTCCAGTATTTCAACAGGGTCTCCAGCAAACTCTAAACAAAAGTACTGAACCACATTTTCCCTTGAGTGGCAGCTGCATTTGAAAGGCCTCCTATGCCTCTTAAGGATTGTAAATATGGCTCAGAAAGAAGCACCATTCCATGATCTCCAAGGTTGGTAATTAAAACAAATTCCTGTCTTATGAGTTTCTAGCAGTCTTGGGTGGATGTTAAAATTCTGCTCTGTGTGTGTTACATGTAGCTGAAATCACAACTGTGTGTGTATTTTGTGGGAAACAAAGGAGTGTAAAAACACTGGTCTGTGTGCTACTGGCAGTCAAAGAGGTGAAATCATTGCTGTATGTGCTACTGGCAGTCAAATAGGTGAAATCATTGCTGTGTGTGCTACTGGCAGTCAAAGAGGTGAAATCATTGCTGTGTGTGCTACTGGCAGTCAAAGAGGTGAACTCATTGCTGTGTGTGCTACTGGCAGTCAAAGAGGTGAAATCATTGCTGTGTGTGCTACTGGCAGTCAAATAGGTGAAATCATTGCTGTGTGTGCTACTGGCAGTCAAATAGGTGAAATCATTGCTGTGTGTGCTACTGGCAGTCAAATAGGTGAACTCATTGTTGTGTGTGCTACTGGCAGTCAAATAGGTGAAATCATTGCTGTGTGTGCTACTGGCAGTCAAATAGGTGAAATTATTGATTTGTGTGTTACTGGTGGACAAACAAGAAAATCATTACTTTGTTGTGAAAAATATATATGATGGGCTCAAGGATGGGTCCTAAGGTAGAGTTTGAATGAGCAACCATTGTGTGTCCCCACCTACCACTTTTCCCAATCACCTACATCCTACTTTTGTGGTGAACAGCTGACAACCCTTTTTATCATATGTGTCATTTGAGTGACATTTGAGTGACATTTGCAAGAAACACAGGACTGCCCTAACCCTGCTTATGAACGTCCAAACACTACTTTTTTGTGATCTGGGCAAGCTTCCCTGGTTAGGGATGGGCACCCATCTTATGTCATGGTATGTGCACTCAATCCATGACTTAAGTGTAGTCCATTACCAGATTTTAAATAAATATGTTATATGGTAATGCAAAAACAGGTTAAAAAGATATGGAACCCAGAATTGTTCTTTCATGATTTAGATAAAGCATGAGATTTTAAACAACTTTCTAATTTACTTATATTATTAATTTTTCTTTGTTCTCTTGGTATCTTTGTATGTAAAGCAGGGGCATAAGCTCAGGAGTGTGCACGTGTCTGGAGCACTATATGGCAGCAGTTTTGCAAGAATGTTATCCATTTGCAAGAGCACTAGATAACAGCACTATTTCCTTCCATGTAGTGCTCCACCTACCTAGGTATCTCTTCAACAAAGAACATCATGGGAATAATGCAAATTTGATCATATAAGTCAATTGGAAAGTTTTAAAAAATTGTATGCTCTTTCTAAATCACAAAAGACAGTTTTTTAGGTTCCATACCCCTTGAAGGGCACACTTTTCCAGGCTTTCTGGAACTGAGAAGTGAGAGAGGCTTGAGGGTGATAGTCATGGGGTGATTTTTGGGCAAAGCTGTATTAAGAGGGAACTGAAGACAAGCAGTTTGCAAACTCAGGTATGACATGGGAGAAGTCAGGGCAGTCCCTAGTTTCACAATGGAAACTATGACATTTGTCCTGAGGGAGAAGCTGCTGGAGGAAGAGAGGGGCAACTCTAAAACTGTGAAGATTCTGGTATTTGCAGAACGTCCAAAAGTGCAGAAAGGTGGGGCATTAAACATAAAGGGCTAGCTTACGAGTGGAGCACTAACAGCTACTAGCGAGCTATAAGGGTTTTATCGCTGATGTTGACATGCGTCGGATATTTTGCATGTATACCAAGTTGAAAGTAAATGTTAACACTCATCGGGTTTGCGCTTGAGAGTTAATACGTTTTCCCCTTTATAGGGCCAGATTACGAATGTAGTATTTGCCCTTATTGGGCTTATCGCTTATATAACAAGTTGAAAGTAAACACGATCGCTTGAGCGCAATTTAGGCTTGAATGATTACCACGTCCTTAGAGCTCTGGTTAACTATTTTGCAAAACAAAAAGGTGTCACAAAACACATCAAAAATACATTACAAAGTGCAGTTACACTCATAATAACACTATCTAATAAAAATTATTTAAAAATATATTGCATAAAAATGTTATTAGGGCTCAAAGATATGAGGTCTCAGGTGTTAGGGAAAAAAGACAGGAAAAGGTCTTTAACAGAGATACATACATATACAAGTCTAAAGATGTATGTATATATATATATATATATATATATATATATATATATATATATATATATATATATATATATATATATATATATATATGTATGTATATGTTTATATGTGTGTAAATATGTATTTATGAATTTTAATGTGTATATATGTATTTACAGACATATATACACATATAAACACATAAAAACATATGTATATATATATATATATATATATATATATATATATATATATTTACTTATATAATAAGTGCATTGGGGCCTTTTGCAGTTAAGTAGACAACATGTAAAAACATATTTATGCAATATTCATATTTAATAAAGTGTTATACTGTGTATTTACTATAAATTTTCCACATTTCAATGTTCTGCACATAGGGGAATATGTTCTAAGTATTTATAAATATATATTCCTATATATATCTGTATATATTTCATACCTATATATAATCATGCCTAGAAGGATAAGGCTGCACCTCACTGACGAGGCCCACACTAGGTTGAAACGTACGTCTGGGGTTTTGCCGTTTCCCTAGTTCAGAGAGGGATTGCCTGGTATTTCGGGGCTTAACTGCACTGTTAAGTCAGGATCAGACTGATATGCTACAGGAAAGTTCTTCTCTGTGAAAGGCACATGTTGAGCAAAAAGAAGCTTCTTCTTAGGTGGTAACTAGCCATAGAACAAGCTATTATGTTATTGTTTATTCCCAGGTTGAAGGGTTATCTCTTTTAATTTATGCAAATTATGGCGCTTAGGGAAGTCTCCCTAAGTGTGATGGGGGAGTCCAGACGTGGACCAGTTGCTCGGTGTGCATAGAGGGATATGGCTGTACCTCACTGATGAGGCCCACAATAGGCTGAAACGAATGTCTAAGGTTGCTTCTCGGGCCTTTGGCTGGGATCAAGTGCAGTTTTCTGTGCTTGGTCTTGGTTGAAAGATTTGCTGCCTGGAGACCTGCTACTTTGGCCTGGGGTCATTTCCCTTCAGGGGGGTGGCTACTCCTTAGGCATAGAGCAACTGGGTATTAGGGCTGTCCCCTTGGCCTTGTGGCATCGTCCATGAACTTCAGCCACATGCTGCTTTTGGGGGGGGTTCTCTGAAATCCAGCCTAAAGATTAGGCAATAGGACAATTATGGCTACCAATGTGCCAAACGTTCCCCATACACTTCGGGTGTTGATTTCTGAGGAATTCCAAGAGAAGATTGGTTTGGCTCATGTCCAGCAGGTTGTTTTGGAGGGTGTTTTGAAGATGCCAAGAGCACGTTTGCATTGTGTTCAGTCTTTCCCTTCAAGAGGGATTTTTGATGTGGCTTTCATTGATGAGCATCATTTACAGACCTGCTATCAACTGACTATTGATATGGCTGCTGCTCCAGAGTTGGTGGGCATGAGATTTGTTGCCTGTGTGCAGAGGGAGAGAAGAATCCCGGTGACAGTACATATGTACAACCCTTGGGTCACTGATGTGGAAATTCATCTGTTTCTTTGTTGCTACTTTGATGATGTTCAAGGAGGTAGCAAGCTAAAGAATCAATTTGGGACTTTCAATGGAAAGCGCAGGTTCTGGGTGCAGTTTGTGCCAGATGAATTAGGTATTGGTGGAAAGAAACACCCTCCACAGACTTTCGCCATTGGTGGAAATATAGGTTTCCTATACTATGATGACATGCCTCTGTTTTGCCGTAGTTGCAACCTGTTTGGTCACATTGCTGAAAATTGCCCAGGTAGCAGATGTCAAATGTGTGGTGAGGAGGATCATCTTGTTGCCCACTGTAGTAAACGCCGGACCTGTGTGGCTCTTCAAGTCATCTGTGAAGGATGTGTCCTTTGATGATGTTGCAGGGGCTTGATAGAGTGAAGCCTTCCTTTGCTGATGTTGAAAAAAAAACATCTTCAGTTGCGGTTAAGCCATCTGTGAATGAGGAGGAGGTCTCTGATGAGGCATTAAACTCTATATTACCTCTTTTGTGTAAGAAAACTGCAGTTGGGTTCCCTGTCAGAGAGGTGTATGATGCTCCTGTGGTGGTTACTGTAGCTGAGAAGGTGGAGGAAGCCCAATCTAATCTTCAGGAGGTGGATCTTGCTACATCTAATGTAATAGCTGCTTCCGATGTTCTTGAAGCCCTGTTGCCCAATTCTGTGGATGATACTGTTGCTGTTCCTGGGACAGAGAATTTTTCCTTCACTGAGTCATCTTGTGATCCTGCTCCTGATGCTGTTCTTGGTGAAGGGGAGAACATTGATTGGTCTGCTGTTATGTCCTCTGGTTCTGAGGAGGATATGGACACTGCAGGGAAAAAATCTGCCTCCAAGCTGAAAAAAGGTGCGGATTCTGATGGATGGGAGAGTCCTGATTTGGATCTTCCAGTAGTTAAGAGTGCAGATCCAAATACTGCAAGTGATGCTGACTCTTTAATTTCAGAGTTTCCTTCTGTCTCTACTAAAGACGTTCTCTGACTCAAGCCAGTGTATAGGTGACTTTTCTGATGCCTCTTCTGTTGGTTATCTAGATAAAAGAGATATGAACCAACTTGCTGAAGTTATTGGTTATGAGGCTGGCAAGGGGAAGCCTAGGAGGTCGGAACGTCACAGAGGCAGATTTAAAGGATCTCCTTTGAGTCCTAAGAAAAAGAAAGGAAAGGAGAAGTCCTGATGTTAATTCTTTTTGTTTTTCTTTCATTTATTTTTTTGTGATGTTTCTGACCATTTCTTCCCTTAATGTCAGGTGTCTGAAAACTATAGCAAGGAGAGCTGCAATTTTTAAATTATTATCTGTATGTTCTGCTAATAATTTTTGTTTTTAGTAATGTGGTTTCTCTGAACATCCTAAATGTGCTGACTGGGAATATGGTCCTAAAGTATGGTCTTGTTCTTCTGATAGGAATGGGGGGGGTGGGAGTTTTGTTTAAGGGGTTTTGTTTCTCTATCCTTAATGTAGATCATATTGTCCCAGGTCGGGTTCTTTTGGTTAGTTTTAGTTTTTGTCGGACTGTTTTTCTTTTGTTTAATGTATATGCTTCTCCAAATAGGGTAGAACGTTTGCTTAATTTTGAAACATTAAAGTTTTTTCTGCCAGGTCGAGAGCCAACTTTTTTGGTTGGGGATTTTAATTTTATTATTAAGAATGGGGACAGAGGGGGGCGGAGCCGGCGCTTGCTGAAGATGGCCGCACTATAGGTGAGCTCCGGAGTGTTAGCCCACAAAGTCAATACCGGCACCTCTAAATCACCAGCAACAGTTCAGGCAACATCACCTCTGTAGTCGGGATGGTACGCTGACTACGGGGAGACTAGTAAAAATAAGAAAGGACACCCGTTATCGCGTCTGAGAACAAAAATAACAGACGGCTCTTCTGGACTATGTGAGTTAAGGTACTATTATCACTATGTGCCACAAACACCCCTGAAACATAAAGAAAACAAATAAGAAAGAAGCACCTAACAGGAAAACGCTTATAAGATCACTTACAGGGTGCTGCACACGCATAGGAGAACCGGGCACCATTTTAGAAGACCAGTACACGCAGCATAGAATACTTAGCCCGGATCTTTGCGCTATGTGAGAGCAGCTATCTGTTGGTTATATCCTTAACAGCTGCATGGGAAAGCAGGCTTACATTCTGGGGACAGAAGTATAGAGAGCTACTCAAATGAGAGACACTGCTCAATACAACACAGCAGCGTTTATTTGCAAAACTCCTCTCTCATAATTTCAGTACTGGTCGTGCAGATGGCGGCTCAGTAAACAAACAAAGATCACATGTTATATCTCTTTTAATTTTTACTCTCATGAGAAACCGACAAGTAGAGCAGAGACTTCCTTATCGTGCTGAGGTTATGAAGCATTAAATAGGAGCAGAGATACAGAAGTACCATGACAATCTTTCACTTATTATAAGTTTAACATACAACTGCCCTGTCACGTCCCTCTCTTACTCTGACAAAAGGGGAATGGTTTCCTGGTCTCTGGGAAAAGATTAAAGGGAGCAGATCTCACATATGCCTCAGACCTCAATAAATGTATAAAGGCTGTCAGGAGATTGGGAGTCATCAGGACATCTGAATCAA
This sequence comes from Bombina bombina, assembly GCF_027579735.1. Taxonomy (NCBI): domain Eukaryota; kingdom Metazoa; phylum Chordata; class Amphibia; order Anura; family Bombinatoridae; genus Bombina; species Bombina bombina. Next base: position 618,279,029 of record NC_069504.1, read on the forward strand.
TCTAAGTGCAACAAAGAGTGACTTAGTTTAACACTGAATCTTTACTGCCTGGCAGTTGTCATTGGAATATCCCCTCTCACTTCTGACATTTTTAGAGTGATTAGAAGATGTCTCCTAGGAAAACTTTACAGAAGGGGAAATCAAGCAAAGGGGGGGGGGGGTCCCTAAAACCAACAGTAGATGAATATTTCAAAGCCACCCCACTACCTTCACCTAAAGATATGTCACAAGTATCGTTAACACACCAACCTTCCTCCGGATCATCGGAGTCAGATTCTGATGAAGAAAATGACATGGTATCAGTACCTAAAAACGTAATTTCTTCTATCCCATCAAAGAAAGACTTCTCAACTCTCATAGTGCAAGTTAAACAGTGCATAAAAGAAGAGATAGCAGATCTTAAAAGAGACATAGTAGAGATTGGGAACAGGGTTGAAGGTTTAGAAGAAACCACACAGGCCCAATCCTTGGACCTGACCAAACTGAGTGATCAGATGGAACAACAAGATAAAGTAATTCTACAGCTAGAAGACAAACTGGAAGATTTGGAAAACCGTTCCAGACGACATAACATATGGATACGAGGCATCCCAGAGGTCATAGAAGCTTCTAACTTACAAGAATATCTGCAATCCCTGTTCTTATCACTATTAAATTCATCTGACAACATGGAAGTGGTCATAGATCGTGCCCACAGAGCTTTAAAGCCTAAACCCCCAGAATCTGCTCCCCCCAGGGATGTGATAGTGAGGATCAACAGCTTTCAAATAAAGGAAAGTATTATGACAGCGGCGAGAGAGAAACGTCCGATACAGCAAGAGGGATCAACGCTGCAGTTTTTTGCTGATTTGTCCACCAGAACTCTCATTAGAAGGAAAGAATTATCGCCGCTCACCAAACACCTGCAAACAAAGAACATCAACTACAGATGGGGTCATCCCTTTCATCTAGTGGCAATATGGAAGAATAGGAGGGCAATTTGTACATCTCCGTCAGAAATTGAAGATTTTTGCAGAAAACTAGAAATCCTGCCCCCTCCTGGAGACACAGACCCAGGACAAGCTAACACTACAGCCCCGTCTTCCCGTGCTGCCCCTTTGCCTCAGCGAAGGGAATGGCAGACGGTCAAATTTAAGAAAACAACTTCCCAGAAAACTACATCTCAATCTTCAGTGAACTCTGGGACCCAGATGGGCTGAAAAGAGACTACCATGGGACTTTTCATTTCAGTGGTGAGATCAATGGTAGAGTGCAGTGGTAAAGTATGTTACTTATGTCATAGGCTGGATGCTAAATGATTTCAGTATGTTAGCACTCATCTGAATATGATAATTCTCTGAGAAGTGTCTAGTAGATAATCAACATTATGGTACTTTTTATTTACTGTTTAGGGTTGTTTTCCATGTTTCAATTGTTTGAACTGCCTAGTTAATTTACAAAGTGAGGGTGATTGGAGGTGAATGGTATGAAAAGAAGTTGAAAAACAATATGTGGGTTAAGTAAATTCCGTTCGGAATTGATTAGCCATTCCCCCACACAATTGCCATTATTTTGATCAGTTAATTGTTCTATATGTTGTTAGATTTCATGTTGTTAGAAATTTGTTAGGATTTATCTTGCAGAATCATTTCATCCTATATACAGGTAAAGTGCCATGTTGGAAAAGAGGAGGAGGGTAAAAGGTAAATAAATGGCTGATACATGTATTCAATTGGTAACACAAAATGTAAAAGGCTTTAATACCCCACACAAGAGATCATTAGCTCTTAGAGACATAGGTCACAAAGGGGGGGGGGGGGGGGAAATAGTAGGCATTCAGGAAACCCACTTCAAGAGTGGCTCCATACCTAAATTCATGCATGGTGCCTATCCGCAGCATTATCATAGTGCACATAATAAGAAAAAGATTAATGGAGTGAGCATCCTTATACATAAATCTACCCCATTCACATTGATAGATCAGAATAAAGACAGGGAGGGTAGATTTCTAGCCATAAGCGGAATCTTATATAATAAAATAGTGACAATAGTCAATATATATGCCCCCAACCATAAACAGGCTATTTTCTTCAAGTCTATAATTCCCCTTATACAGGACATACAGAAGGGACAACTGATAGTACTAGGCGACTTCAATATGCCAATTAATCCTTCATTAGATAGCTCAAATACAAATATACACATAGCTAAGAACACATTGAGGTCACTTTGGCATTTTTTACATGCATTTGGACTACATGATCCCTGGAGAGTTGCTAATCCTGATAGAAGGGATTATACATTCTTCTCGAGTCCCAATAGATCATACTCGAGAATAGACTATATTTTGTTAGATCATCTAACTTTATCCAATGCTGCTTTAGCAAACATCTCACATACGGCGTGGTCAGACCACTCCATGGTTAAATGCTCTGTGACCTGGCCCTCAGCCCCAATAAGGGATTTTAATTGGAGATTAGATGAGACACTTTTGTTGGACCCGGCGGTTCGTGAGCAGCTAGAAGGTGAAATGCAAGAATTTTTTGTTCACAACGTTAAGGGGGACATTGCACCAGCCATGGTGTGGGAGGCCCATAAGAGCTTTATAAGGGGTTCATTAATTAAAATTAGGGCCAACAAAAATAAACAACTAAGGGAGGAATATAACCACATAGCTAAGGAAATTGAGCATCTGGACCTTTCACATAAACTCCACCCACAAGATTTTATAGAGCTAAAATGCTATCACATCTACATATAAAAGCACAATCGACTGCATTCAAACTTAAGCAGAAATACTATTGCGAGGCTAACAAACCAGGTTACTCAAGTCCAAACAAGCCAAAACTTATATACATTCTAGAAAAACCCCTACAGGAGAAAGAGTAGAAGACACAAAGAAAATAGCCGATACCTTCAAAAATTACTACCACACTTTGTATAACCTCTTTCCTAGGAAAGATAATGCAGATCACGAAATTAAATGTCTAGAATACTTAGAGACCGTACAGGTCCCAGAGGTGACCGAGGCAGATAGGGAAAAGTTACAGGCCCCCATAAGTTACAAAGAGATCATAGTAGCCATTAAATCTTTAAAACCTGAAAAAGCTCCGGGCCTGGATGGGTTTACCGGGTCGTATTACAAAACGTTCTCTCACATTTTAACACCCCACCTACTAAACACCTTTAGTCAAATAGATGATGGTGGTACATTGCCTGACACCATGCTACAGGCTTATATCACTGTCCTCCCCAAACCGGGCAAGAAACCTGATACCCCCGCCAATTTTCTACCGATATCCCTATTAAATATAGATTTGTAGATACTAGCTAAGGTATTGGCATGCAGACTCAATAACTTACTCCCAACATTGATTTCTCCGGATCAGGTGGGTTTTGTACCGCGGAGGGAAGCCAAGGATAATACCGTTAAATTATTGAACATTCTAGAATACATTAATGCTAATAAAACATCCTCAATATTACTCTCCACAGACGCTGAGAAAGCGTTCGATAGATTAGATTGGACCTTTCTACAGACAACTCTAAATAAATTTAATTTTACTTTCCCCTTCATAAATAGAATCATGGCCCTATACTCCTTCCCCACTGCTCAAATTAGAATCAACGGTACGTTGTCGGAACAATTCGAAATACGAAACGGTACACGCCAGGGATGCCCGCTCTCCCCACTTTTATTTATTCTCTCCCTAGAAACATTAGCAAGCAGAATTAGGTTAAACAACAACATAAAGGGCATAATTATTAAAAATAGAGAATACAAATTATCAATGTTCGCGGACGATGTCCTGATGTCCTTGACCTGCCCTTTGGAATCTCTCTCAGCAGTGCAATCAGAGATGCTGGAATATGGAAGAGTCTCAAACTTCCTAGTAAATCCCAGCAAATCGGAGTTATTACCTTTAATATACCACCAGCAGAATTGATTAATATCAAACTGAACAGCCCATTCGCAATCCAACAGAAACATATTAAGTATTTAGGTATATATCTACTACATAGTCTGGATTTAATCCGCACCTTTAATTACTCCAAACTCCTTAACAGCATCACTAACCAGGCATCTTCGTGGCTATCTAAAAATATATCGTGGATAGGGAGAGTAAGTACAGTAAAAATGGTTTTATTACCAAAAATCCTGTATATATTGCAGACATTACCGCTTCCTCATACGCAGTTATACCTTCAAAAAATACAAAGAGCGTTGTTTAGCTTTATTTGGAAAAAAAAACCTGCAAGGGTAAATAAATCCTCCTTATATGCCAGTAAGTACATGCAGGGATTGGGAGTACCTAATATAGTATTATACAAACAGGCTATTTCGCTACAGAGATTGGTAGAGTGGTGTAGACATAGCTCGGATGAGCCCAAACATTGGGTTCAAATAGAATGTGACTTAAGTAATGTACCACAGTTGGGAGGGATTTGCTGGATACCCAAATTATTATCTAAGATACAGGGTAATACCACACACACGGTGTCAAATTCCCTATCAGATTGGAAACACATACGGGATAATTATAGAGGCATTTCCAGCACTTACTCACCCCTAAATCCAATATTGATGAATCCTGATTTACGGAAGGTCAAGGATATCAGCCAATTAGTGGATATGGTTTGAGGGAATTCATCCCTATCACCCTTATAACTACTTTAGGGAAAATAAATCCGAGAAATGAAATACAAGAGAAGGGGGTTGGCTTCCTTAGCAATTGGTTTAGGCACCATCAAGTAAATCATTACATAATGACTCACAGAGATAAGAATAGCTTGTTGAGGCAGCTAACTCCTTTTGAACAGATGTGTATGTCAATTATAACACAAAAAGGGTTAATTTCATCCATATATAAATTACTACTCACAGCAACAACTCCGAAACCACACAACTTCACAAAAGGGTGGGAAAGGGAACTACTAGGGGCTCAGAGCCCAAAAGTTTGGGATGAGATCTTTCGTGGTGTAGCTCACTCGGCCCACACAACATTTGCTTTGGAAACAAACTATAAAATATTGTATGGTTGGTATCTGACACCCAATAGAATGAAACATCTATTTCCATCTGCCAACGAGAAATGTTGGAGATGCAAATTAGAAGCAGGTAATATGGGCCATATATGGTGGTCGTGTGAGAAAATAAAAACTTTTTGGGAAAAAATAATTGAAGAAATAAATAGGGCCATGTCCTGTAACATTACTCTCGACCCATTAGTCTGTCTTTTCAATGTGTTGAGCAGTGTACAGTGTGCTATTAGAAGGAATGTTATATACATTATGTTAAATTCAGCAAAACAGCTTATAGCCTCTATGTGGAGATCTGACACGATCCCCACAGTCGATTCTTGGAGAGAAAAAGTTAGGGGAGCCCTAATGCTAGAGAGATATTTTTACCTTAAAACAAATAGATTGACAATGTTTCAGGATATGATGTTTTATTGGGAATCCTACGCAGGTACTTAATAAAGATTATGGAAAGGGGTCCACCCGTAGATATCTCTTAAACCAAAAATAGGTAGCATAGATTGAAGCTAATAAACAGGTTAACAGGATGTTTTGCCTTCACCTTTTAAATACATAGAAATGATTTAAAGTTTGCAAGATGTTGTTTTAGTTAATGTTGTTAATGTTGATTTATTTTATGTTTAGCAAAATGTTATTGTACAATACATTGTCATGCATCAAAGGAAGTACGTATGTAAAGAAGATCTTTTCAAAATATCCAACATTGGGCTTGTCAATAATTAAAGTAATCTCAGATATAGTTGGAAGAGAAATATAGAACAGAGTATTAGAATTGACTTTTGTTCATTTGTATCACTGTAACTCATTGTTGATTGCATATTGTATTTCTTGAAAATTTCAATAAAGAAATAATAAATTAAAAAAAAGAATGGGGACAGAGAGGGTGGGAGTGATTGTAGGGTGGATAGCTCATGGAAGTTTCTAGTTGATCTGCTTAAATCTTTCGGTTTGAAGGATGCCTTCGGGTCTGTTTCATTTTCAGGGGAGGGTTTTACTTTCTTTAGTTATAGTGGTGGGATAAAATCTCGGATTGATTTTTGTTTTTTATCTAAATTTCTTTGTGTTGATGATTTTTCTTTAAAGCGGATGCCCTTTACGGATCATGCCCTTTTGATGTGTAAGGTGAATTGTGATTTGAAGATCAAGTATGGTAAGGGTGTTTGGAAACTGAATGTGGATTTGTTGGAAGATGAGAAGATTAAGCATCAATTTGTTTGGATGTATGAAAGGTGGTGTGAAAGAAAGTGTGATTTTAGTAATGTGCTTATGTGGTAGGAATGGTTGAAGGTGGAAATAAAGAGGTTTTTTTTATTAAGAAAGGCTGTGAGAAAGCTAGAATGGAAAGGGAGTTGTATGATACATGGTATCTGAGGTTGTTGTATTTGTATGAATTGAGAAATTGTGGTATTAATGTGCATGAGGAAAGACTGGTTTTGTTAGTGTTTTTGATAAGGTTGAGTGTGAAATTAATGGTACGGATGGTGTTTTGCGTGAAGTTCATGAGTTTTATAGTGAGCTGTATAAAGAAAAGACAAAAGATGTTTTATTGGAAAAGGAGTTGTTGGAAGACATTGAGGTTAAGTTGGAAAAATATGATAATGATTTGTTAGAAAGGGATCTAAGTTTGGATGAGATTGCAGAGGTTGTTAGGAGTTTTAAGAATGGGAAGGTACCTGGTTTGCCTGTTAAATTTTATACTTGTTTTTGGAATTTGATTGGGGTGGATATGTCGGATGTTTGTAAGTTTGTTTTGAGAATAAATGTTTTGCCTGTTTAAATGAGGAAAGGTTTGATTGTTTTGTTATTTAAAAAGGGTGATAAGAGAGATTTGAGGAATTGGAGGCTGATTACGTTGTTGAATGTTGACTATAAGGTTATTGCAAAGGTGCTGGCAAATAGTATACGTGTAGTAATTGGTAAGGTTGTGGGTGAAGAGCAAGTGTGTGCTGTTCCTGGGCATCAGATTTCTGAAAGTTTATTATTACTACGTGATGTACTGTGGTATGTGAGGGACAGGATGAGGTCTGTTGCTGTTGATATTGTGGATTTTGAAAAAGCGTATGATAGTGTAGTGCATGATTTTATGTTTCATGTTTTAGAACGTTTAGGTTTTTCTGGTAAGATGGTTTAAATGTTTGTATTGTGATATTGTGAGTCAAGTTCAGGTTAATGGTTTTTTGATTGAGGAATTTTGTGTTAAATCTGGAGTGCGTCAAGGATGTCCTTTGTCTCCTGTGTTATTTGTATGTGTCATTGAGCCATTGTTAACTAGTTTGAGTAAGGATAAATTAGTTAGAGGTGTGAGTGTTCCTGGCAGTAATGGAAGGCGTTTAAAAGTGATTGGGTATGGATGATGTGAGAGACTCACGCTGGTTTGAGGAGGGTGAAAACTTTGGTTGAATGTTTTTGTATGGCAAGTGGTTTCAGAGTTAACTGGAATAAGTGTAATGTTCAAGTTTTTGGTAATGATAGGGAGATTGATTCCTGTTGATGTCCTGTGACTGACGGTGCAATTGAGGTGTTGGGTGTGAAATTTGATGTGGATTTGAAAGGCTTGGAAAGTTGGAAGAATGTTTTTAATAAATTGAGTAGAAAACTTCAGTTTTTGTCTATGATGACTTTATCTTTGGAAGGAAAAATGTTAGTTATTAAATCGGTTTTGATCCCTATTAGTTTTTCTGCCTCCTGAGAGGATTTTTTGGAGAATTTTGAGAGTGTTTTCTTTTTTCTGGAGTTCTGGTATGGAACGTTTGAAAAGAGATGTTGTTGTTAAGAGTAAGAATGTTGGTGGTAAGGGTTTTCCAAATGTGGAAAGATTTTTGGCTGTGAAATATGTTAGTAGGTGTGTGGTTCTGAGTGGTAAGGATAACATGGCTGGTTGTATGGTAAAGTATGCTTGTGGTAATCTTTTAAGACAATATGCTTTGTTTGAGATTGATAGAAAGAAACCAGTATGTTTTGCTGTTCCGTGATTTTATGTAAGGGTGGAATGTTGGATTTAAAAATATGGTTTGGAGAATCTTAGTAGGGAGATGTGGTGTTGAAACAGAATGGTGCTGCAAATGTTGTAGAAGAAGGAAGGTCTTGAGTTGATTGGGGGTTTAAATGAGAATGAATGTGTGTTGGTATGAAAAAATGTGTGTAATAAGTATTTGATGAATAGGCAGAAAGATATAAGTTGGATGAGTGTGCATAAGTGTTTGCCGACAAGGGATTTTCACAGAGTGCGTCATTTAGTGGCTTCAGAAGTGTGTCCTAGAGATGGTTGTTGTCAAAGCGAGAGTGTTATTCATTTGTTTTGGAACCGTGAGTAGGCTAGGGATGTTTGGAGAAGTTTGAAAATGATGATTAAGGGTCTGACTGGAGGGCAGTTTTTTACTTTTAATATGATGATGTATGGTTTGTTTGGAAGTGGCGTGGAAAAGAATAAAGCTAGATTGATATGGTTGTTGGCATGTTGTGTGAAGGAGGTGTTGTGGGATGTGCGTATATTTTAGTTACTGTAGGTAATTGTGCGGGTATGATCCGTGGGAAGTTGTTTTTGTATTTTTCTTTCGATAGGAGGCGATATGGGGAATTAGATTCTGAAGGCACCTGGAAGACAAAAAAGTGGAAGGGTTGGATTATTTAGTTTTAAGGTTTTTTTTCTTCAGTTTGTTTTTGTCTGTATTTGAAATTTGTTTAATTTTATTCTGTGTGATTATTTAAGCTTTATGTTTGCATTTTGATTGTTTTCTGATGACAAAAGTTTGGGTCAATATTTTCAGTTGTTTTGTGACAAGAGATATTTTGTTTGCATTTGTTATTATGATTTTATTTTGTATATATGAATATATGATTATTTTTCTAATAAAAGAATTACGAAACTTAAGTCTTGGGTTTTGCGGTTTTCCTTGTTCAGAGAGGAATTGCCTGGTATTTCGGGGCTGGACTGCACTGTTAAGTCAGGATCAGACTGATATGCTACAGGGAAGTTCTTCTCTGTAAAAGGCACATGTTGAGCAAAAAGAGGCTGCTTCTTGGGTGGTAACCAGCCATAGAACAAGCTATTATGCTATTGGTCATTCCTATGCTGAGCGCTTCTCTCTTTGAATTTATGCAAATTATGGGGCGGAGCCGAACGCTGAGGCAATAGGACACACCTAACAGGAGCTCCTACAAATATTCTTCAATCTTATGGCTTTTTGCATAAAATAACTACATTATTTTAGAAATACACTTGCCATCCTAGAAGAACCCTTATTATAACATGTTTTTAGCAAGTTTTGAGGCAACAGCTGAGACTACAGCCCTGCTTTTGCTCTTCTGTGAGGCCACGAGGTGTCTGGACCTGCACATATACTACAAAGCTTCTACTGAGATTAAAGGCACTTGAAACTACTGCACTATTATCATCCCCAGGAACCTGGGCACAATCATCGGAGCTCTAAATCCTAACTGCTAGTTTTCTCTGACAGCTGGTTAATATTGGCAGCCGATACTCAACATGGAATCCAGTACCCTGCTACAGGAAATTGGCTTCCTAATACAGCAATACCAACAGGCCTTCAGAGCATCATGTGAGGCTACTTTTCATTCCTATATTACTATTTCTCCTACCAAGGCTACCAGAGACTGCACTATCAGTAAGCTATCTTACGGTGGCGATATCTTGGGGCCCCGATGCTCGCCATCTTTTACACTCTTGGATCTCCAGCCACAGAGACTTACCAGCTTACTTCTGATAGACCCACTTTGTCTTGAAGTTGTTGCTAACTTACCACATAACCTGTGGCCGACCGGGAGCTCACTGTAGCGAGAGGTATCGATGATAGCCTAGGAACAGAAGAGCTTTTTTATTCTGTAAGGCCGACTGAGGAGGAAGCAGAGTACGTAATGCCTAGGATCCCTCTAGAGATACACAAATGTAAACAAAGGATTAACTTCATTGTCAGATACAGAAACCCAAGAATACTTAGAAGACTACCCATGGCTCATTTGTGGGTTAAGGCCGGAATACTTTTGACATTTTCCTTATTTCATCTAGGCCTCTCTCACCCATCGCCCTCTGCACAGGATGGCTCTGCTCATGCGATACTGAGAAAGCTGGGGCAGGCTAAGATCAGAATGGGCTAAGGTACATTACAGAATATCGATAATGGAGCTGCACACCTCTGCTCTTTTTGACCTCCCTATAAAATCTTATACAATTTAGACTTTCTAGATAACCTTCACTTCTGAAACTGAGACAAAAGCTTTTTCACATCTGTCTTCATATCTAAAGATAGTAATCACGACCTGGATTGACATATACTAAACACGTTCACAGTAGACAACTCTTTTTACTAGATGCCTGTTGTTGAGTAGCTTCACTTTGAACCCTCTGTTATCAATGTGTATACCCTTATACCCTGCTTTTAGATAATTATTTTAAATAGATAGACCGTATTTATCTTTTTATATGTCACCGTTATATATGGAGCACCCAAAACTATTACAGCCTTTGGTTTGAGTGTTACTATGGGTATTTTAATAATACCGCACTGCTCTATCTAATAGACGTTATAAATATAGTATTTCATTGCTCATTATCCTTCCTTTATAAGTATTATGTGAGATCTACTTGATATTTTATATTTTATTTATTCAGTTCTGTACTATATGGCTACACCTATAGGCTACTAACAGCTAGTGTAAACCTACTTAATTAGACTTAAGAGAACAATTTTAACTAGTTTGTGTTTGGTCAATATTAAGTTATCCTGACAGCTTCATGAGATTTTGTTATATCTGTTAACTCTGTAAATGTTTAATATGGTTAGAAGTGCTACATGTGTTTGTTACTAGCTGAGAAGGCTATTTAGTATGCAGTATTTAATATACAGAAATATCCTTTTCCATATTACGTCCCATATAAGGACAACCCATGCAGGTTAACTCTGATGTTTAATAGGGAACATTATATTACTCAGCTGGCACTTGAACAATGTCCTAATGTAGTACTCCGGCAGCTGAGACATGTTGGAAGCTTACTATAACCCACTGATACCTGAAGTGGGTATAAACAAATATGCCGTATTTATGATAGTGGTCAACTGAGTAGTGCTGAGACTAATGATGATCTAACAATTTGATGTGATAATTTGCACTGTTTATGCTTCCTTGTCACTTATACAGTAAAGCTAGTCTTTAAACAATGTAAACTATCTAACGTAGAGCACACCAAACATGTTAACATTCTGTAAATTAAGTCCTGTCCTGCTCTAACTCATGTTTGTATGTTCTTCACATAGGGGTACATAGCCTATAGCTTTATACTATGGGAGTTTGTAGTTACTGAATTTGTTATTCTCCTTAACATTATACCTTTTCCTCCTGTGCAGCCTTAAAGCTACTATATAATCTATACTTAGCGATGTGATAGAGTGCGCGCATATAGTCAATTTTATGCAAAACTGTATAATGTGCCTAGAGTATTCCTTACTTGAGCTTCCATAACTAATAGAGGACCAAAGGTTAGTTTAACTTATACCACATACCCTTTACAAATTATAATAGATCTTTTAATATTATCTGATATATATGCAGTTATGTGAATTTTGCTTTAGAATTTTTATTTTTTTTAAAAGAGAAATAAAGATGGCTACAGGCTAGGAGGTGCGACTGAGCACACATCTCAGTGCAGACTAAGGTTTACTATTATATGTTGTTCTCCATATATGAAACTCTAAACTATATATATGTTACTTATAGTAGTCAGGTCCCTCACTTTCTGTAGAGGCTCTGCTAGGATTTGAGTATATACTTTTATTATTCTTTAAGCTAGTTAAATGTTCCTAATCAAATGTGTTACACTTTTATATATAGAGATCTGAAAATAATGATTTACACATGCCAGTTAACATTAAGGCAGCTGCAACTTATCTAACCAGTATTGATTTTGCATTTGATGAGAAAAGTGCCTTATATGTGTCCTCTATTCCTGATATAATTTACTTAAGCGTAACTTCGGTCATAGGCATAAAATTATTATTAATGCAAAAAGGGACCTTTGAGGGGTATAGTCACTCTCACTTCTTAAATGAGTTAGGGAGGTCATGTACAATACTTTTATATCTGAAAATTATTCACCTAATGAAAGGAGCTGCCAGCGGCCGAAGTAATGCTCCATATACTATTCTGTTCAACTGAACACTGATTATGTGGTATTTGCTTCCCTTATATCAAAGTATAACTAATTCCTATTAATACCTATAACCCCTATGGTAATCCATACAAGCCATGTGGTCATGCTATCAAGCTTAACACTTATGCAGCTCCAATAGTATTTTCAATTTGTACATAATCCTCCCCCCATTTATACACTCTGGCTTCTGTAATTATACTCAGAATGTTTTTTTTTTTTTTTGCTGTTTTCTCGTAAGATATCGCAAATGCATTCATATTTCACTACTGTATATAACCTGTGAGTAGTCTTTCACATATTACTACAACCTAAGCTGATATTTCCCCATATCACAGGTTTTGCACCCCCTGGAATATATCACTGTTTGTTTGTGTACTTAAACACAAGTTTATTAAAAAGTGTAGATAATAACCTAGCGAATAATGATTGATCCTGATAACTCATTGAACTTATAGAATCTATGATCTTCTGTGGCAGATGAGAATTCATTCAGAATACTATAAAAACTTGTTAGATATCTAATTATTTTTAGTACTAGGCTACACACTTATGACCCATAAGTTCACAAAATGAGTATTACAAGTTTGAATACTTATAACCTAATTATTGCATGTCAAACTCAATGTTTCTTTGTAACAACAGCATTGATAGTATATTGTGAATCTAGTTAGCAATTTATATGGCTTGCTACAGGTCGTTTTATGTTTATTACCATGTTTCTGTAAGCCTACACAATGGATATGCTGTGTACCTATTGTTATTCTTTGTCAAACAGTTTTATATTATGTAAAACCAATAAAAAAATATTTATAAAAAAAACAAATTATGCAAATTATGACACATAGGGAAGTCTCCCTAAGTGTGATGCAGGAATCCAGACGTGGACCCGTTGCTCAGTGTGCCTAGAGGGATATGGCTGCACCTCACTGACGAGGCCCACAATAGGCCGAAATGATCAGCTGAGGTTGCTTCTCGGGCCTTTGGCTTGGATCAAGTGCAGTTTTCTGTGCTTGATCTTGGTTGAAAGATTTGCTGCCTGGAGACCTGCTCCTTCGGCCTGGGGTCCTTTCCCTTTGGGGTTTGGGCTCCTGCTGCTATTGGGGGGGTGGCTACTCCTTAGGCGTAGAGCAACTGGGTAGTAGGGCCATACCCTTGGCCTTGTGGCATCGTCCCTGGACTTCAGCCACATGCTGCTTTTGGGGGGGGCGTTCTGAAATCCAGCCTAAAGAGGCAATAGGGCAAATATGGCTACCAATGTGCCAAATGTTCCCCATACACTTTGGGTGTTGATTTCTGAGGACTTTCGAGAGAAGATTGGTTTGGCTCATGTCCAGCAGGTGGTTTTGAAGATGCCAAGAGCAAGTTTGCATTGTGTTCAGTCATTCCCTTCAAGAGGGATTTTTCATGTGGCTTTCACTGATGAGCATTATTTACAGACCTGCTATCAACGGACTATTGATATGGCTGCTGCTCCAGAGTTGGTTGGCATGAAATTTGTTGCCTGTGTGCAGAGGGAGAGAAGAATTCCGGTGACAGTACATATGTACAACCCTTGGGTCACTGATGTGGAAATTCGTCTGTTTCTTTGTCGCTACTTTGATGATGTTCAAGGAGGTAGCAAGCAAACCTGTTTGGTCACATTGCTGAAAATTGCCCAGGTGCCAGATGTCGAAATTGCGGTGAGGAGGATCATCTTGTTGCCCACTGTAGTAAACGCCGGACCTGTGACCTGTGTGGTTCTTCAAGTCATCTGTGCAGGATGTGTCCTTTGATGATGTTTCAGGGGCTTGAAAGAGTGAAGCCTTCCTATGCTGATGTTGCAAAAAAAAATCTTCAGTTGCAGTTGAGCCATTTGTGAATGAGGAGGAGGTCTCTGATGAGGCATTGGACTCTATATTACCTCTTTTGTGTAAGAAATCTGCAGTTAGGGTTCCTGTCGGAGAGGTGTCTGATGCTCCTGTGGTGGTTCCTGTGGCTGAGAAGGTAGAGGAAGCCCAATCTCATCTTCAGGAGGTGGATCTTGCTACATTTAATGTGATAGCTGCTTCCGATGTTCTTGAAGCCCTGTTGCTTAATTCTGTGGATGATACTGTTGCTGTTCCTGGGACAGATAATTTTTCTTTCACTGAGTCATCTTGTGATGCTGCTCCTGATGCTGTTCTTGGTGAAGGGGAGAACGTTGATTGGTCTGCTGTTGTGTCCTCTAGTTCTGTGGAGGATATGGACACTGAAGGGAAAAAATCTGCCTCCAAGCGAAAAATAGATGCGGATTCTGATGGATGGGAGAGTCCTGATTTGAATCTTCTAGTAGTTAAGGGTGCAGATCCAGATACTACAAGTGATGCTGACTCTTTAATTTCAGAGTTTCCTTCTGTCTCTACTAAAGACGTTCCTTCTGACTCAAGCCAGTGTATAGGTGACTTTTCTGATGCCTCTTCTGTTGGTTATCTAGATAAAAGAGATGTGAACCAACTTGCTGAAGTTACTGGTTATGAGGCTGGCAAGGGGGAGCCTAGGAGGTCAGAACGTCACAGAGGCAGATTTAAAGGATCTCCTTTGAGTCCTAAGAAAAAGAAAGGAAAGAAGAAGTCCTGATGTTATTTCTTTTTATTGTTTTTCTTTAATTTATTTTTGTGATGTTTCTGACCATTTCTTCCCTTAATGTCAGGTGTATGACAACTATAGCAAGGAGAGCTGCAATTTTTAAATTATTATCTGTATGTTCTGCTAATATTTTTTGTTTGCAGGAATGTGGTCTCTCTGAACATCCTAAATGTGCTGACTGGGAATATGGTCCTAAAGTATGGTCTTGTTCTTAAAGTCGGGTACTTTTGGTTAGTTTTAGTTTTTGTGGGACTGTTTTTTGTTTGTTTAATGTATATGCTTCTCCAAATAGGGAAGAACGTTTGCTTGATTTTGAAACTTTAAAGTTTTTTCTGCCAGGTCGAGAGCCAACTTTTTTGGTTGGGGATTTTAATTGTATTATTAAGAATGGGGACAGAGAGTGTGGGAGTGATTGTAAGGTGGATAGCTCAGGGAAGTTTTTACTTGATTTGCTTAAATCTTTCGGTTTGAAGGATGTCTTCGGGTCTGTTTCTTTTTCAGGGGAGGGTTTTACTTTCTTTATTGATAGTGGTGGGATAAAATCTCGAATTGATTTTTGTTTTTTATCTAAATTTTTATGTGTTGATGATTTTTCTTTAAAGCAGATGCCCTTTACGGATCATGCCCTTTTGATGTGTAAGGTGAATTGTGATTTGAAGATCAAGTATGGTAAGGGTGTTTGGAAACTGAATGTGGATTTGTTAGAAGATGAGAAGTTTAAGCGTCAGTTTGTTTGGATGTATGAAAGGTGGCGTGAAAGAAAATGTGATTTTAGTAATGTGCTTATGTGGTGGGAATGGTTGAAGGTGGAAATAAAGAGGTTTTTTATTAAGAAAGGCTGTGAGAAAGCTAGAATGGAAAGGGAATTGTATGATAAATGGTATCTGAGGTTGTTGTATTTGTATGAATTGAGAAATTGTGGTATTGATGTGCATGAGGAAATTGCTGAAGCAAGAAAGATAATTAAAAAGTGTATGCATGAAAAAGGAAAGAAAATTGTTTTTATGGCAAGATTGGAGAAAATGGAAAAGGATGAGTCTTGTAGTAAATATTTTTTTAAGAAAGCTTTTGAAGGAAAGACTGGTTTTGTTAGTGTTTTTGATAAGGTTGAGTGTGAAGTTAATGGTATGGATGGTGTTTTGCGTGAAGTTCATGAGTTTTACAGTGTGCTGTATAAAGAAAAAACAAGAGATGTTTTATTGGAAAATGAGTTGTTGGAAAACATTGAGGTTAAGTTGGAAAAATATGATAATGATTTGTTAGAAAGGGATCTAAGTTTGGATGAGATTGCGGAGGTTGTTAGGAGTTTTAAGAATGGGAAGGTACCTGGTTGTGATGGTTTGCCTGTTGAATTTTATACTTGTTTTTGGAATTTGATTGGGGTTGATATGTTGGATGTTTGTAAGTTTGTTTTTAGAATGAATGTTTTGCCTGTTTCAATGAGGAAAGGTTTGATTGTTTTGTTATTTAAAAAGGGTGATAAGAGAGATTTGAGGAATTGGAGGCCGATTATGTTGTTGAATGTTGACTATAAGGTTATTGCAAAGGTGTTGGCAAATACAATGCGTGGAGTGATTGGTAAGGTTGTGGGTGAAGAGCAAGTGTGTGGTGTTCCTGGGCGTCAGATTTCTGAAAGTTTGTTGTCACTACGTGATGTACTGTGGTATGTAAGGGAGAGGATGAGGTCTGTTGCTGTTGCTATTGTGGATTTTGAAAAAGTGTATGATAGGGTGGTGCATGATTTTATGTTTCATGTTTTAGAACATTTAGGTTTTTCTGGTAAGATTATTGGATGGTTTAAATGTTTGTATAGTGATATTGTGAGTCAAGTCCAGGTTAATGGTTTTTTGACTGAGGAATTTTGTGTTAAATCTGGAGTGCGTCAAGGATGTCCTTTGTCTCCGGTGTTATTTGTATGTGTCATTGAGCAATTATTAACTAGTTTGAGGAAGGATAAATTAGTTAGAGGTGTGAGTGTTCCTGGTAGTAATGGAAGGTGTTTAAAAGTGATTGGGTATATGGATGATGTGAGTGTGGTATGTGAGACTCAGGCTGGTTTGAGGAGGGTGAAAACTTTTTTTTTTTTTGTATATACTTTTTTATTGAAACAAAATGGGTGCAGTTTACAGACAAAGAAAACATTATATTACAGTCATATAATAACACTTATAATTATATCTCCATCTTAGTCTGACAGTAGAGTTCAAACTAAATAAATTCTCGCACCCATGATGGGGTTTTCCAAATTTTACCCTACCACCTTTTCCTCCACAGTGGGAGAAGGCGTCCACTCATCCATTCATAACACAAACAATAACAAGGGGGGGGAGAAAAGAAGAGAAAAAAAAAAAACGGAATACTCTCTATTACCCCGCTCCTCTCAACCATCCCTTCTCCCCATATTACCTATACTCTCCGCACAGCCCTCTCGGGCTAAATTTATCTTGGGTCAATACCATTCAGTTGGGAAGACCCCCGTCAGAATCAAGGTTTCAAAGTATTCTGTTCTTCGAAAATTAAAAATAAGGCAAAACTGAATATCATGTGGGTAAGATAGAATAACTCTTAACCATTTTGAGAAAAAAGATTTAATTTTTCTTTTTTGTGCAATAGAAGTACTCATTTGTTCAAAAATTATTTGTGCGTGTATTGAATTTATGAAGCAAGACATAGGAGGGGCCTTTTTACTTTTCCAATGTTTTAATATTAAGTTACGTCCTAGCATAATTACCGTATTAATAAGGTTGGTATTATCTCTATTAATCTCTGAAGTGGAAAGAAAAAAAACATGTTTAGGTGTAATCTTTACTCTAGTGTCTAGCCTCTTATTGAGCCAAAATTCTATTTTGTTCCAAAACTGCAAAATTTTGGGACATTCCCAGAAACAGTGCACTACACCTGCGCCTGAATTATTACATCTGGGACAGTTGTTTGCGGAATTTGAATTCCATTTAGTCATTTTCATTGGCGTCAAATAAGCGTTATTAATTAATTTTATGTGTGATTCTTTCCAAGCTGTCGAGATAGTAGCACTCTTGACCCACTTAAAACTTGCTTTTAGCATGTCTACAGTTGTGTTATCAAAGTGGGTATTCCAATTCTCGGAGAGACTATTAATTATTATCTGGCCCAGTTTAGCAAGCATGATTTTATATAATAAGGCGATACTATGTTTGCCTGATTTATAATATGTTAAATATGTTTCAATGTGCCCCCATCCTTCAGGTTCTGGATTTAATATTTTATGTTCTGCTATAAAATGTCTAATCTGCAAGTAAGCAAAAAAGTTTTTGTTTGAGAGGTCGAATTCTCTAGCAATGTCCTCAAATGATCTAATCTGATGAAAATTATTTAAGCATTGATAGACATATAGTAGGCCTTTTTGGGACCATACATTGTAAACTTCATAGGATAAGCCTGGCGTAAATTTTGGATTACCTCGTATTGGCAGGAGTGGAGATATTTATTCAATTTCTGCCATGCTTCAATGGTGTTGCGAATTAATAGCATCTTTTTAATATCCTTTGGTAGATGTGATACCGAGCAATGTAACAAGGCTTTTAATGTATATGGGGCACTAAGTTGTTCTTCCAGGTACACATGTGTCAGGTAGTTGGCTTCTGTTACCCAGTCAAATGCGAAGCAAGCTAAAGTGGCTATGTTATACTTTTTAATGTCTGGAAAAGAAAAACCGCCTTCTTCAAATCTGAGTGTTAATTTTGCTATAGATAGCATATGTCTCTTGTTGTTCCAGAAGAAATTAGCACATTCTCTATTAAATCTTTTTATGTCTTGGCTCTTTATAAATAATGGTAAGTTTTGCATTATATACATTAATTGGGGAAACAAAATAGTTTTTATGATCATTACCCTAGCTGAAAGGGAAATAGGGAACATAATCCAGCGATGTAATTTCTCTGCAACTTTTTTAAAAAAAGGGGAGTAATTTAATTTGTACCATTGGTTTGGGTCAACGTGGAAGTTTAGTCCTAAATACTTAATGCTTAAAGACTCTTGGAAAGGATGATATTGTGTACTTTTTTTCGTCTTATGTAACCAGAGGATTTCAGACTTATTAGCATTAATTTTATAACCTGAAATAGAACCAAACATATCGATAATATTTACGGCCTGCGGTATATTCCTCTCCGTGTTTCTGATATATAGTAGCAGATCATCTGCATATAAAGATAATACTAGTTTCTCTTGCCCTAACCTAATACCTTGTAGTTCTTGTCTCAATATGACAGCCAGGGGTTCTATAGCAAGATTAAATAATAGCGGGGAAAGTGGACATCCTTGTCTCGTTCCTCTGTATAATGTTAAATTTGAGGTATAACTGCCATTAATTACAATACTTGACCGAGGGTGGTCATATAAAATTTTAATAAATTGTGCAAAGTGGCCTGAAAAACCAAAAAAATTTAAGGTTGAAAACAGATGATCCCAGCCTACGGAATCGAACGCCTTTTCGGCGTCGATTGTGATTAATGCAAAGTCCTGGTTGTCTGTTTTTCTCTCAGGTACTTTATTCCAGAAGTGCTCTAATACTAAAGCTACTTTCCGGATGTTTTTGGTAGAGGATCTTTGGTGCATAAAGCCCGTTTGATCAATATGAATGATAGGATCAAGACAGAATTTTAATCGGTTCGCAACGATGTGAGTTAATAATTTATAATCTGCATTAAGCAGTGAGATAGGCCTATATGACTTAGGATCTAGAGAGTCTTTCCCTTTTTTCAGAATCAGTGATATGATGGAATCTGAGAAATATTTTGACATACTTATACCATCTATGTAATATCCATTAAACAATAAGACTAAAATATCTGCTATCTCAGATTTAAGTATTTTGTACATCTCAACGGGTATCTGATCCGGACCAGGAGCTTTATTAGCTTTAGCAATGTTTATAGCTTCGAGAACTTCCTCTTTCGTGATAGGTCTATTGAGGGCACTAACTGCTTCTTGAGATATTTTAGGCAAGCTAATCTTATGCCAGAAGTTATTCTTGTTCTCCATATTAATTTCTTTTGCTGTGTATAACTTTTGATAATATTCTAAGAAAACATTCTTAATTCTTGATTGACCAGTAACTCTATTTGTCCCCTCATAGATTGCTTCTATTGTATTAGATTTTTTTCTGGCTTTGTCTAGCCTAGATAAAAATTTGGCCGACTTCCCGAATTGACCTTTATATTTAATATTTATTTTGAGTTCTTCCCGGGCGACCTTTTGTTTAATAAAAATATCCCTTTCTGCTTTAGCTGTTTTGTATTTATCCCTAAACGGTTTAGAGGGGTTATTAATATATTTATAGTATGCGTTCTTCACTTGTTTAGCTAGGAGAATTTCCCTTTCCTGTAATTTCCTTTTTTTTGCGACCATATAGGCTTTAATATGTCCTCTTAAAAAGGCCTTAGCGGTTTCCCAAAATATTTCTATTTTCCCATGATACACTCTATTTAAGGAATCGCATTCTCTCCATTTATTTTTAAGCCAGTTATTAAATTCTATATTATCTACTAAAAATTTTGGAAAGAAGAAATTATTTCTCTCTCTATTCTGGGTTAGAGATAGATAAAAATCTAAAGAAATAATTGCGTGGTCTGAAATCAATATATCCAATATTTCTGCCTTGATTTCTAGTTTGATTAGGGAGCTGGACAACAAAAAAAAATCTATCCGGGAAAAGGAACCATGGCTTTTGGAGTCACAGGTAAAAGATCTTGAATCAGGGTGCTGCAAACGCCAAATATCATGTAGCTTTAGATTTTTACATATTTGTTTAAAAAAATTTGCCTTCTGTTTGGAGAAGGCAGACTTTTTAGGGGAGCTTTTGTCCAACCTTTCTGTGGGTATTAGGTTGAAGTCACCCGCTAAAATTATATTCTGTCCATGAAATTTGGTTAGCATAAAAACTAAATTATTCCAGAAGCTAGGGTCTGTATTATTAGGACCATATACATTATAAATCAACAGTTGAAGGCCATCCACCTGTATCTCCAAAACTGCCCATCTCTCTTGGGGATCCAAAGTTATATTCAAAATGCTAGAAGCTAGCTTTTTATTTATCAAAATGGCAACTCCTTTTTTTCCTTCTGGAACAAGGTGTAGCTATCACCTCCCCAACCCATTTGCTTTTAAGTTTCACAATTTTCTTCATTTTTAAATGTGTTTCCTGTAATAAAACTATATCGGGATTATGTTTGCCCAATTGTCTGAGTATTGTTTTCCTTTTAATTGGGGAGGTGATACCCCCCACATTCCATGATAGACACCTAATGTTTTCTTTTATTTATAAGGCATTCCTGATCCAAACTGGGAGAGAGGGGGAGGGGAGTAGGGGGTAGAGAGCAAATAAATGGAGGGGAGAGAAGAAAAAAAAATCCACGCAAACATTCATACTACCATGTGAACAACAAAAAATCCACAGCCCAAGCAAAGTAAATTTTGCCAATGCCTCTAGCATGTAAATCAGCTTAAATAGAGGACTATATATCATAGATGCAAAATAAATACTTTCATTTCTATCAAATATATTGACAACCACCATAGGCATGCACAAATTAGATTGTCTAAAAAATATTACTTAAATCTTATATAAGTGATATCTTGTGTTTTTTGAAATACGCTTTGACTTCTTCTAAATTATCTAGTTTAACTATGCCATCCTTCTCTTCTATAAGAATCTTTGCTGGGTACAATAATTTTGCTAAGAAGCCTTCTTGTATCAGCTTTGTACAAAAGGGTGCCATCTCTTTCCTCTTAAAAGCTGTATCTGAGGAATAGTCTTGGAAAGCTAAGATTTTATTTTCCCCAATATAGAAATTTTCAGTTTTTCTATATGCTCTAAGAATATTTGTTTTATACTGAAAGTTCAGAAATTGTATCAAGATTGGCCTATAGGTGTTTTTCCCATTATCTCTAGTTCTAGGGGGCCCAGTCTGTGGGCCCTTTCTATAAGTAATGGCACCTGTATGATACCTAGGGCTTGAGGGAGAGTTATCGATGCAAATTGTAGGAGGTCTTTATATTGATCTGTCTCAGGTAGTCCAATTATTTTTAAATTGTTCCGCCTGGAACGGTCTTCTAAATCATCTATCCTGGCCAACAACATTGTATTTTTCTTTTCAAGGCCTAATATTCTTTGGGAGTGATTGTTAGATATATCTTCTACTGTAGATACTCTATCTTCTACTTCTGTAAGTCTATTGACGAATACTTTTAATTCCGATGATAACCCAGATATTTGATTTTTAAGTAGTTCAAATTGGGGCATAAAAATATCACTGAGCTGGGTAATTAATGGTTGTAAGTCTGTTTTTAGATTTGCTCCTTCACTAGTATTTTCCATCATAGCATCCAATGTACGTGGCTTTCTGTCTTTTATTTTAGGAGGCATGGTCGGTGAAAGTGTATTGTGAGGGATGAGACATTTTTCCATATATTTCTTGTGTACGTGAGGGAAGGAATAGGGTTAGCCACATAGAAGTGGCCAAAGAAAAAAAACACAAAACTATACGTGCCTGGGGGGGGGGGGGGTAAGCCCCACTTGTGAAAGTATAAACAAGTGCAGAGAAGAAGAAGAAAAAAAAAAGTGCAAATAATGTGCAATCTATAAAGTGATTTAAATGACCATGACTATAGCCTGTTGCCTAGTACATCGTGCCCTAGAGTTGAAATTTTTTAGAAGGTTTACCTTGGTGCTCTTACTACTAGACTATAAGAAAAAGGGAATGGAGTGGAAAACTCTTTCTGCTACAGAAAGTGTAGAAAATATTTGTAGCTTTTACTTAAATTTAGAGCCCCTATTGACACCTTAAGTGTTTAAGATAAGCGGTGTTGTAGTGTCAGTTTAAACCGATTTCCTTAAGTTAATCCTAACAAGGGGTATCCTTTTGACTATAATCAACCTCTTGATGTATTTTACCCAGTAGTCAATGGTAAAGTTCAGTGCGATATATAACTCTATGTTACACTTAATATTTTAACATAAGATCCAAATATTAAGCACCTACATTCGCTTCCTTCTACAACACCTACTTAGGCTGGTATTTCCATATGTTATCCTTTTAAGGCTCTATAAAGTGTTAATTCAGGAAGTAGCAATTATAGTAAATTCCCTCTTATGCTTCCTTATCTTGCGCGGGGCAATATTAAATCCAATATAGAGCTGTTTCTAATATACTAGAGATATAACATTAGTTCTAATGCCTGTATTTGAGAATATTTTACCACAGATTCCTTAAAGTAGCCCAAAAATTAGTCTAGAAATCTCAGTTTATCTATAACAAAAGATATTTTATAGCTATATATTGTCTGTGGTGGTCTTTTTAACCTATTAGCACTTTAACATGTAATTTAAATAAAGACATTTTGAGCCAAGTATCTATCAATGATTCCAAATTTTCTGGTTTCTCCTAATATCTACATCAGAATGTAAACTCACAATTCAAATCAGTATACTCAATCTGTCATAGTATTTCCAGGCGCTAACAGGAAAACATACATACAGTTTCAATTTTATAAAATAAACTATGTAACAAACAGGCAACAATTTCCAAATTCTTAATATTATATTGCCACAATATATATAGATTAACTTGATTCCCACTTATTGTTATATCTGGGAAAAAAAGAGACAATTTGTTGCCATCCAAAAACAACTGTGTATAATCTCAAGAGTCTCGTCAGAAAAAAATGATTATTACGGGAATATTTATAGGCACAAAAAGTTAGAGCAGCGTTCATATATCTGCAAACAGAGTGTTATGGTCTTAAATAGAGGCCTCAATAAAACAAAAAGTACTTGCGTGTTGGAGATTTTGAATAAATTTTCCTTGCTCAGAATAGGCCTAGTTATTATCCGGTAGCTTGGGCAGATACAGAGAACTGTTGGCCCTGGGCAGCGATCCTTAGGAAGCGATAGTCTCTGTATCCAGCAGCTAACTCTGCAATAATCTCTGCAGCCCAGAGCTTTGCTGATAGGGGTAGTCTCTAGTATTTCGCTCCAATAGGACTTGACTCTAATTGCCCCCTCAGTCCCAACTACGGAAGGTCTTCTTTTCTTTTCCCACAGCAGCAGCGACCGCACCAGCCAGTGCTTCCTAACCTGCCATCAGGTACGCTACCACCTCACTCCTCGCGAAAGGGAAATCCCCGGACTCCAGTACAGCGGGGCAAATACAGCACTCCTGCTTCAGAAATATTCCTGTGCTCCGTAGTAAAACCGGTCTGTGCTCTCAACCCGGTGAGATAGCAGGGCAATCAGAGTTTTATTTGCTCAACACTCCTCCGTAGCAGAGCCGGTCTGTGTGGACAGGCTTAGCCTCCTCTCGGCAACAATTCTCAGCCAGGTGAGAGAGCCAGGGCAGACAAGATTTTCTATCTTATATTTTTTTTTTTCCCTTGGCGTTCCTCTGCCGTAGAGTCGGTCAGTATGAGCGTAGTCAGTCTCCTCTCTGCATCAAATCTCAACCAGGTGAGAAGAGTCAGGACAATCAGGGTTTCTTTCTTGGCGTTCAGTTCAACCGCCCCATAACAAAGCGCGAGGACATAGCCAGGCCTCTGTTTTAAAGAATGACAACTCTTATTTTAGTTTCGGCATTAGTCCAATTCTCTGTAAGGTAAATTTCAATCTCTAATCTTTGTTGTAGATTGCTCGCTATTTAAGCAATATAGCAGTGGCTTGGCTGCGGCTCTAGCGAATGAGCCACCGGCGGCTAGCAGCAGACTTCCAGGTCGCACCCTAATTAAGGTAGGGCTGTGTCTTAGGGAGTACGTTACAGACTCCAGCAACGGACTGTGACAGCATTGGTTCTTCATTGAGCTCCTGCAGGTAACACGCTACTTTTGCGTGCTCTGTCTAGCTCCTCCTTCTAGGAAGTCCAGCATTCAGCAATTCAAGCGAGGAGGGTGAAAACTTTAGTTGAATGTTTTTGTATGGCAAGTGGTTTCAGAGTTAATTGGAATAAGTGTAAAGTTAAAGTTTTTGGTAATGATAGGGAGATTGATTCCTGTGGATGGCCTGTGACTGAAGGTGCAATTGAGGTGTTGGGTGTGAAATTTGATGTGGATTTGAAAGGCTTGGAAAGTTCGGAGAATGTTTTTGATAAAGTGAGTAGAAAACTTCAGTTTTGGTCTTTAAGGACTTTATCTTTGGAAGGAAAAATGTTAGTTATTAAATCGGTTTTGATCCCTATTATGTTATATTTGGCGTTAGTTTTTCCGCCACCTGAGAGGATTTTTCGGAGAATTTTGAGAGTGTTGTTTTCTTTTTTCTGGAGTCCTGGTATGGAGCGTTTGAAAAGAGATGTTGTTGTTAAGAGTAAGAATGTTGGTGGTAAGGGATTTCCAAATGTGGAGAGATTTTTGGCTGTGAAATATGTTAGTAGGTGTGTGGTTCTGAGTGGTAAGGATAGCATGGCTGGTTGTATGGTAAAGTATGCTTGTGGAAATGTTTTAAGACAATATGGTTTATTTGAGTTTGATAGAAAGAAACCGGTATGTTTTGCTGTTCCATGGTTTTATGTAAGGGTGGAATGTTGGATTAAAAAATATGGTTTGGAGAATATTAGTAGGGAGATGTGGTGTGCAAACAGAATGGTGTTGAAAATGTTGGAGAAGATGGAAGGTCTTGAGTTGATTGGGGGTTTGAATGAAAATGAATGTGTGTTGGTATGGAAAAATGCGTGTAATAAGTATTTGATGAATAGGCAGAGAGATATTAGTTGGATGAGTGTGCATAAGTGTTTGCCAACAAGGGATTTTCAGAGAATGCGTAGTTTAGTGGCTTCAGAAGTGTGTCCTAGAGATGGTTGTTTTCAAAGCGAGAGTGTTATTCATTTGTTTTGGAATTGTGAGTATGCTAGGGATGTTTGGAGAAGTTTGAAAAGGATGATTAAGGGTTTGACTGGAGTGCAGTTTTTTACTTTTAATATGATGATGTATGGTTTGTGTTGAAGTGGTGTGGAAAAGGAGAAAGCAAGATTGATATGGTTGTTGGCATGTTATGTGAAGGAGGTATTGTGGGATGTGCGTAATATTTAGATTTTTAAGAAAGAGGTAGTTACTGTAGGTAATTGTGTGGGTATGATCCGTGGGAAGTTGTTTTTGTATTTTTCTTTTGATAGGAGGCAATATGGGGAATTAGATTCTGAAGGCCTCTGGAAGACAAAGAAGTGGAAGGATTGGATTATTTAGGGATTTTTTTTTTTTTTTTCCTCCAGTTTGTTTTTGTCTGTATTTGAAATATGTTTAATTTTATTTTGTGTGATTATTTAAGTTTAATGTTTGCCTTTTGATTTTTTTCTGATGACAAAAATTTGGGTCAATATTTCAGTTTTGTAACAAGAGATATTTTGTTTGCATTTGTTATTATGATTTTATTTTGTATATATGCATATATGATTATTTTTCTAATAAAAGAATTACAAAATGTACATCTGGGGTTTTGCCATTTCCCTTGTTCAGAGAGGGATTGCCTGATATTTCAGGGCTGGACTGCACTGTTAAGTCAGGATCAGACTGATATGCACCAGGAAAGTTCTTCTCTGTGAAAGGCACATATTGAGCAAAAAGAGGCTGCTTCTTGGGTGGTAACTAGCCATAGTACAAGCTATTATGCTATTGTTCATTCCCAGGTTGAGTGCTTATCGCTTTTAATTTATGCAAATTATGACGCTTAGGGAAGTCTCCTTAAGTGTTGTATCTCACTGACGAGGCCCACACTAGGCCGAAATGTACGTCTGGGGTTTTGCTGTTTCCCTTGTTCAGAGAGGTATTGCCTGGTATTTCGGGGCTGGACTGTACTGTGAAGTCAGGATCAGACTGATATGCTTCAGGAAAGTTCATCTCTGTGAAAGGCACATGTTGAGCAAAAAGAGACGGCTTCTTGGGTTTCAACTAGCCATAGAACAAGCTATTATGCTATTGTTCATTCCCAGGTTGAGCGCTTTTCTCTTTTAATTTATATATAGAAATATGTATTTATGAATAAATAGAACATATTCTGCTGTGTGAAGAAAATTGGAATGTGAAAAATTCATATTTTCATGTTGGGTTAATGCATTTGAGAATATGGGATCGTGTTTGCACTGGAGTAGGGTGTTAGTTTTTTCCCCCACATTTTTTACTTCTATGGGGGAATAGGTTATTGCGCTAGTGATATTCTAAGTTTGGATGTTTACACATATCGGGTTAGCGTGCAAGTAAAAACTGTTTACTTTCAACTCATAATTCCTGCACAAGTCAACGTGCGCAAAATAGCTTATTTCTAGCGCAGTTAACACTCAGAAGGGAGTGTAAAACAGTGCTCCAATTTAAATCTGGCCCTAAATTTGTAAAAAATAAAAATATCTAATTTTACAGAAGCAAAAAAACAACAATAACAAAATCAAAAATCCACAGTTAAAAACTACAACCCCATTCTACAATAAAAGTAACCCCCCAAACCCCCCCGCACAAAAAAAAGCCTAATCTAAAACAAATCTAAACTAAAAAATAAACCTATCCAAAAAAATGTTGCCCTTATAAGGGCATTTGGTAGGGCAGTGTCCTAAAGAAATTACTGCTCTTCTGTTGCCCAAAAAAAGAAAAACCTATTCTAAAAAACATATCTCTAAAAACATTGCATTTGGTAGGGCATTGCCAAAGTGATTAAGCTCTTTTTTGAATAAAAAAGAAAAATCAAAGCCCTATTCTAAAAAATTCCTATACTAAAAAAACCTAAAAAACCTAATCTCAATAGGGCATTTGGTAGGTGGGGGTTACTTTTAATGTAGAATGGGTTATAGTTTTTATGTGAAAAAGAGCTAATCACTTTAGCATACGCTGTTGGCATTTATCATTGCACCAGCAGTTCTTGTGAACTGGTGGTGCAAAGCCGCACCCTGCAGATTCGCGGCCGCTAGCAGGGGGTGTCAATAAACCCAATCGTATTCGATCGGGTTGATTTCTGTCCGCCGCCTCAGAGCAGGCGGACAGGTTATGGAGCAGCGGTCTTTAGACCGCTGCTTCATAACTTGTGTTTCTGGCAAGCTTGAAGGCTCGCCAGAAACATGGGCCTTCAAGTTCCACACGGAACTTGATAAATAGGCCCCATAGTGTTAGATTAGGGTTTTTTATTTTGTGGTGATTTTTTTTTTTTTAATGGAGTCTTAATTTAGTATCGGCATAACTGTGGGATTTTTTTGTTTTTGGTAGTGTTGTTCTTTTTTTTTAAAAGTAGTGTAGGAGTAGTTTGCATTGGGGTTGTGGTGGATTAGAGGTAAATAGGTTAGGGAATTGTGGTGGTGTATGGGTTAAGTAGAGTAGGGGGATAATTGGCTGTTCTATTGGCGGTTAGTGGTTAATAGAGTAGAAGGTTTATTCCGGTGGGCTATTGTCAGTTTAAGGGTTAATAGGGTAGAAGTTTTATTGTGGTGGGCTATTGGCAGTTTAGGGACTAAGTAGTGTAGGGTTAGTTTGCGGTAGTGAGTTCTATCGGTTTAGGGGTACATAGGTATAGTTGTTAGGCTTGGTGCTATATATTCCAAAGGGATCCATTGCTATACATCACCAATGTCTGTGTCAATGCTGACTATAATATACAGTATATAGCAAAAAGCCTCTCAGCAAAGCTGCCTGTTAATATAGATGTTGGCAGATTGGAATGCATCGCCAGCTTGCTCGACATTACGGCAGATCCCTTTGAATATATTGCTGCATCACAGCACTTTCGATCATCGGGTCTTTAGACTTTTAAAGTGTGTGTCCCTGTGTATGCTGACCAAAATTTATGCCAACCCAGGTACAACCAAGTTAGCAAGAGATATAGTCTCAAAATCATCCGTGAGCAGCTCATACAGGGCAGAAAAATGTAAATGGGTCAACTACTGCTATTTCCATATTCTTAAAGCAAAACCCTCTGGCACGATTTTTAAGATTCACTCGTAAATAACAACAACAATTGTGCTATATACAGTATATCATATTATTCTATATAAAGAGAAATGCTCGCTCGCAATAAATTTAAGCTCATCAGATGTAATAATCTTCTTCCATAACCCCTCCTTCAAAAAATCCAGTTGAGCCAGATCCCAGATATCTGGTATCAAATTTCAACTTTCCATACCCTACTGGTCAAACATTTTAGAACACCTTCATATTTACAATTTTATTAAAATGTATGCAGTTTAATGTTTCAATAAACTTTTAAATTAAAGCATAGAACAAATAAACAATTGGAGATAAAAAAAAATAATTCAAGATATTTTTATATTTAACATAATTCAATCAAAATGTTTGACTCGTCAAATTTTTGCATCTGTTGCAGCTTTTCCCGATACTGTTGTAAAAGATCCCATGATGTTACATTCACCTTCCTGTCCACTTCATCCTAAACAAGCTTGATGGGGTTTAAGTCTGGAGACTGTGCTGTCCATTCCGTGATTTGAAGCCTACTATCTTCTTGTTTCCTTATAAACAAGTTCTTTTATAGCCTGGAGCTATTTTTAAGTCTTGTAGGATAAACCCCTGAACAACTAGGCATATACCATATGGTATTACATGGCACTGCAAAATGTTGTGGTAGCCCTTTTGGTTCATGGAAAAACTCTGTACTCTGGTCACCTACTAGATGCAGTACAAAAGCCCTATGTGATAGACCAAATATTCAAAATTTTGACTAATCTGTTCATTAGACCTTATTCGACAGGCAGTTGTTTATGTCCTAGACAACCCTCTTTATCTTATTTTGTTTTCTAAGCAACAGCTGCTTGAACTGTCAATCTTGCTGCTCAAACTCGTACAAAATAACAAAAAATGACAAAATAACACTGTGCACTAAACTAGAAAAATGTACCAGGGCTTGAGTATGGAGGACCTCAGAGAAGAGAAAAATCATTATAGTGAAGTTCTGTAATATTTAAATAGGAGATGATAGAAACCTTACTCACAAAGTTTAGAACTATATCTGAACTCTAAGGATGCAAGCGTGTATATATCCCACTCCCCCCCCCCCCCAAGGGACAAGGCAGACAGACAATAAAATTACCAATTTATTTAAATGTAACAAAGCAAAGCACAACACATATGATAAGAAAACCAGATCTATAATACAGAGAACGCTGACTGCCACCGGCTTTCTTTGCTAATTTTGGAACCAGCGTTTGTGTACAAATGAAAGTCTCACCTCCTGTGACGTTAAGTACGTGTATCATAAAAACACTCTGATGTACGTTTCACTGAGCATTTCAGCTTTTTCAAGGAATTTTCGCTTCACAGTTGAAAGTGACCCATGCTGTAAGATGTATTCCAGTAAGCCCCCTATAATACAAGTTGTTGACTCTCAGAAACATGTCTAATGATTTTGTTGTTAGGTCTGTCAGATCTCTTCCTGGCAGAGGTTCCTCCAGTTTTCAAGTACCTTTTGATGGTGTAGGAAACTCTTCTCATTGACACCTTAATTTTCTTTGCAGTTTCTCTAAAGGAAATACCTTCACTTTTAAGGGTTCAATGGTCTTTTCCTTTGTTAATTGCCCTTTTTCCTGCTATTTTGATTTCAATATACAACTTCATGCAGTACAATACAGTGCAAATAATGTTTAAGATGGTTTAGTATCACAGCCCATTTCTACAGAGGGTTTGTAAATAATTAACAAATGTTGGACACATGTAGGAACTGTTAGCATCATTTTCAAGGCTTCATTTATTTCCACTGTTGCAGAAGATGTTCCTAAAATGGCAAGAAGTAAGAAAATAAAAAAGGAAATAAGAGAATTCAGGAATAACGTTTTAAAAAGGGCAGAAAGTAAAGAACTCACAAATCAGACCAATCCCACAAATTGTTGAACAATTGCCTCAAACCTTTAAACCTTCCTTCATCCAGCCTGGGACAGTATTGCTGGTGGAAGACACTGGGAGGTCAGAAGAGCAGAGGAGGTTCAATAGTGTGTCCTGGCAGTCCAAGGGTAGAGTTTAGGAGTGACAGGTCAAACAGAGGGGGGTTGGGGATCTGAGACTGTTTTAGACCTGGTCAGGAGGCCAAGAGCAGATCTGAGGCATGTATTCCAGTCTAAAAGGCTCTGGTTATAAATGGAAGAGTAAATTGCTGGAGAGGAAGTAAGAAAGAGCATTTCAACTGTAGCCATAAACCTCCAAAAAGGAAACCATACATATCATGAGAAAACAAATACCCCAACAACAAGGCTTAATTTTTCATTCCCAAGTTTAACACTTTGTAAGACCATATACATTTCTTAATAGAAGAGTATATATAGTTTTAGAATTTATTTGCTATTTTAAAATGCACCAGATCAAGAAGCCAGAAAAAGGAACAAATATTTGGTGACTAATTTACCCTGCCTCTCCAACAAACTGTTTTGTGCTATGAATACAAACTGTGCCAGCATCTGTGGAATGTCACAAAATACCTCCATCTGCCTTCCTACTGTAGAAAATATAAAGTCCCGCAAACATATGCATAAATACATGCTCTCTTCAACATACAAGTACACAAACATAAAACAGCAAATGTCATAAGCACATAAGTACAATAAATAAAAACACATATTTAAATGACCTCATGCATTATATTCAACAGATACATACAAGACATGACACATATTCCTGTGTTGTTATTTCTTTTTTTTATTTTATCCACACAAACCAGCCACTGCTGCTACTATATAATAGATTTTTACATCATCAGTACACCACAAACTTTATACCTATATATGAAGGATAATATGTGGGGGGTTTTACAAATACAGATGTTGCATTATCAATGACATATATGAAATGTGCTAGTTTTTTTAAACAGTTTGACTTCTGAAAAAGGAAAATAAGTGGTAAGAATGAAGTCTACTCCACTCAACATAAAGATTTAACAACCCCTGTATGGTGCCGTATGCACCTGTTTCCGCACAAGCCTTTAGGTCTTAAGACCGCTGCTTCTAACTCGTCCACCACCTCTGAGGCGGTGGACAGCAATCAGCCTGATCAGATACGATTGGGTTGATTGACACCCCTGCTAGTGGCCAATTAGCAGCGAATCTGCAGGGGGCGGCATTGCACAAGCATTTCACAAGAAATGCTTGTGCAATGATACATTTATTGATGTGTGGCGGACATTAATAAATCGGCCCTATAGTGTGTATTCAGTGTAGTATCATGTGTCTAAGGGGTAGATTTATCATAGTGCAAGCGGACATGATATGATATAGCGTATCATGTCCGCTGCACATCGATAAATGCTGACAGCATACACTGTCGGCATTTATCATTGCACAAGCAGTTCTTGTGAACTTCTTGTGCAATGCCGTACTGATCGTATTCGATCGGATTGATTTCTGTCCGCAGCCTCAGAGCAGGCGGACAAGTTATGGATCAGCGGTCTGTTCTGGCGAACCTGAAAACTAGCGCGGAAACAGAGGCATCAAGCTCCATACGGAGCTTGATATATCGGCCGCTAAGGATAATTATAAATAATTCATTCAACAGTTTATAGCCGTAAACCATTAAGTTCAAATTGCCTGTGACATTCTTACCTGAGTGTATTATTGCCACCTTTCTTGAAGAAAGTAACAGCCATGCTAGTTAGCTCATTTTTTTTAATTATGCAGCATAATTCAGAAACTAAAGCTGGTAGGACTGGCTTTAAATGATTATTTATACCAATTATTCTCCCACACACTTAGACCATAACGGTTCATTAATTTCTATGTTTATTATCTACATTAACCAGAACCTTTAAAATACTGTCCAGGTAGCAACCCCACTTGAATGCTGGGACATTGTTGCCATAGAGGCCAAGGGCTCCATGTACTAAGCAGTCAGCGAGCTACCCGCAACAAATCTTGCGTCAAAAATCGCAAACTGATATGTACAAAGTCGTCAACTATGTTCAAACTCGCATCTTTAAAATTGCGAGCATACTTATCCGCCAAACCTCGCTACCTCTCCATTTTTCACTGTAATTAGACACATTTGACCACCAACTCGCCAAAAAAGAATGTACAAAAAAAATCTATTTGTCCGCTCGCTACAATTTCCGCTCTCACCTCGTTATTTTTGCCTCGCCACCATTTAGGTGGCGGGCAAGGTACAAAACAATAGGAAAGTCAATCTAGACGCCAGTCTAGACATATATAAAAGGCAGTAATATCAGCATTGTACTTACAGCATAACTGGCGTCTAATTTGTCTCTCATTTCCATGTACATAAATTGCGCCCAATTTGTCGACTGTAATTAAAGAGTAATCTATATTTTAAATTTGTATTGTATAGTTGTCAATCTTTATAATTATTTTTATATTAATATTTATATATTATCAGAT
Organism: Bombina bombina; assembly: GCF_027579735.1. Taxonomy (NCBI): domain Eukaryota; kingdom Metazoa; phylum Chordata; class Amphibia; order Anura; family Bombinatoridae; genus Bombina; species Bombina bombina. Next base: position 618,312,137 of record NC_069504.1, read on the forward strand.
CCAGATGAAGCCATATCCAAATTGTAAATAAATATTACAAAAATAACGCTCTGTAATCACTCTTCAAAAATTTTGAACAATAATAAAGTTGTTTAGATAAGTTGAACTTTTATAGGAGCAAAATTCTATTCCCGCGACTACTATGATGTTCGTGACACCTTGCATGTCACGTGTTAATAATTGGCCAGACAATTCAACTGAAAGTTAAGTACATCAGCTTAGTCGCGGCGAGCGAGGCATCAAATTTATCAATAATCCGCCACTGCTCGCGGCGGGCTAGACTTGTCTATTTATTGGGGGATTATTAGTACATAGCGACAGCGGACACCATTTCGCCCGCGGCGAGTAATGGCAATTTTATCCGCGTCTACAATGACGGATGAATTGACGGCTTAGTACATGGAGCCCCAAGTCTCCACATTGATGTTTGTGGGACACACAGGCTTGGACTTTGTTATATAACCTTCACATGCTCAGGCAAATTATATTTTCAGTCCAAATATGGACACCTAAACCTGTTGTGTTTTAACACAGTGTCCCAGAAATGCTGCTTTAAAGCAAGCTAGAAAATCTGCCTAAATTTATACATCATTAGACATGTAGCTAAGCTATAATTTATCTCTACATATTACTCAATTTATTGCTGTTAAAAAAAAGAAACCTTTTCATGCCAGAAATTGCTTTGTTGATTGTATTTTCTCAAAAGAAATGTCAAAGATATATTTATAAGAAACTTGTTGCACTCTAAAGCAGTGTCCTTTCAGCCCTGGTGCTGCAACGGTCAACTGTCCTCTGCTTTGAACTAATCTTTCATGCCTTAGGCAATGAACAAGTTAGTCTTATTCACAGCATACATTCAATACATAAAGCTCGGCATATGGTATTTTATGATGACATAATCTATTTCTGGCAATTATATGCTATAGATCTTTATTTATGAGCCCACGCCAGGAATCCTACACAATGTTATGTTCTGTACATTTTCAGAGCAGATGTTACATTATTTCTCATCATTTATAGGGAAGAAGGAAAAAACATAAATACAAAAAAATATATATTTTTTGTTTTTTTTTCTCCTCTATGCTACTTTCTATATTATGTATTGGTTATTAATTAGATAGCAGATTATTTACTAAATCACACATAGGGGCCAAATTATCAAGCTCCGAATGGAGCTTTATGCCCCTGTTTCCACATGAGTCTTCAGCGACAGCGTATGCTGTTGGCATTTATCGATGTGCAGCGGACATGATACACTACATCGTATCATGTCCATACGCACTTTAGTAAATCGGCCCCTTTCTTCACAAACAAGTTTGTAGCTAAATGTGTTGTTCTACTCTCCTGAATATTGCAGTTTATTTTTAGAAATTAAGGGCTAGATTGCAAGTGGAGCACTAATTTATCGCATGCCCACAAACGGGAAAATTTGCCTGTTTACAGGCGTGTGATAAATAACCAGCCATTACAAGTGGCTGGTTATTGCTACCGCAAGCTTGTAGTAGCAATTAGCACTCAAAAATCAGGTCAGACTGCTGGTTAATTTTTTTAAATGTGCCTCAACTGCCCCCAGATTTCAGTGTAGTAATCTTTATATAAAATGAAAATAGTAGCATCTTTATTTTTTAATAAGGTAACTGCACTAAGCAGTTTTTGGTTGCTAAAGTTGGAGGGTGTTGGGTTTTAGAAACAAACGGCACTGAAAAGTGCCTTTACATTGCAGTCTATGGGGACTGTGTGTTCCCAGTACATATATATGTATGTGTTCATTTGTGTACATACATATATTAACACATACATATATATTTATTTTTGCTGCTCATCGCTGCATAATTTACCAACGTCGCTGCGCTAGTTCTCATGCCTTGTCTTATAGCATAAGAATGTGGCTCGCATTGGAGCCTATGGAAGCGTGCTCTCGTAAGCATAATGCAACCTCACTTTTAATACCAGCACACATTTGCAAGCTTACAAGTAGTGCGTTTTAATTTTTTCACGCGATTTGGTCTTTTCACAATCAATTTCTATTGTGCAGGTATTACAGGTCTTGAAAAATCGCTATTATACGTGCCTTTTACGCAACAATCCTTTCCACACTCGAAGAGCTGTAGTTAACAGTTTTCTGCAACAAAAAAGTTTCACAAAACACTTCAAAAATACATTACAAAGTACTCATATCAACACTGTCTAATAAAAATTATTAAATTATTAAAAAATTAAAAAATTAAAAATTATTAATTTACTAAATTATTAAAAAAAATATTGCACACAAAAGTTATAAGGGCTCAAAGATACTAGATCTCGGGTTTTAGAAAAAAAAGCTGACTCAGGGATTTTACATTGACATACATACACATACATAGATCTTATGCACATTAAACAATATCTAAGATGGATTTTCAATGCGATATTCGCATATAGATTTTGAGATATCTATACATATATTCATATACATATCTCGCTATAAATAGATATATCAGTGCAAATATCATCAAATATATAGAGAAATATTTATTTAGAAATAAAGAGAACATATTCCGTTGCGAAAACATTTTCGAAATATGAAATATTCGCATTTCATGTACACTTTTCAAGGAGAATACATCATGGGCGTTGCGCAACATATATTTTTTTCTTTTTCTCTTTGTCTTCTCCATTGACTTCTATGGGGATACCGTGAACATGCACGCAATTTTGCGGTTTGCATTACGCGGCTTAATACGTGCATGAAATAAGTAATTTTTCAACTTATAATACCTTCGCAACCCCAAATGTGAAAATGCCATTACACGCGCAGGGTTTTCGCAGCTGATTTGCCGTCCGACTGTGTTATTGACTGTGTTATTTACAAGTAAAAGTAAGGTATAATATCAGTTTCTTGAATACAAAAATCTAGATGTGGGCTGGGAATATCTGGGTGCAGCAAAATGTTGGGTAGAGCATACTTTGCGGCAGGGTAAAAGGTGGACCTTGAACTTCTTTTACTCTGACACCTTTTGGTTTTTATTTAGCAGTGGTCATTGCAGTTTTAAAGATTTTAAAACTGCTATTTAAGGAAAAAAGCTTTGGATCATAATCATTGATAACTGCATACTAGGAAAAATAATTCCATGCAAGTATTGCACCACCTTATGCTATCTATCTTTAATCAATGTCTCCCTCTACATTATCCAATCCCCTTTCACAATTCCCTTACCACCTTCCTAAAATAAAAAAAATAAAAAAATATTTAAACCCAAGTCATCTTAACTCAGTGTGTGTAAGTGTCTCTTCCCTTTTCTGGTTATACATCAGGTCCTGACTATTTTTATATCAACTTGTTCTGTGAATTTTGAGTGATTATATGAACAAAATTAGTTAATCCTGGTTGGTTAATCAGGTTAACCAATAAAGATTAGGAATGGGTAAACTTACTGTCATGATTCAGAGCATACAATTTTAGCTTTCCCTTTTACATGTATTATCAAATTTGTTTCATTCTCCTGGTATCCTTTGTTAAACAAGCATAAATGCTCTACTTGGAGATAGCTGAACCCACTAGATGAGCCAATCACAAGAGGCACACATGTACATCCACCAATTAGCAGCTGGCACTCAGCAGTAAATTGGTGCTCGGAAACCTACCTAGGTTTTCAACAAAAAGAGAATGAAGCAAATTAGTAATATATTAATTGATTAAAATGGTTATAGTTTAAATGTGTGAGTAGAGCTATTAATTAAATTTAAAACTATGTTTATTAAAATATAATCTGGGCATACGAGAAAACTTTGGAAAAAGTGGGATTTAAAGAGGTAAAGATTGTTAAATTACATAAATCCAAAAGTCGTAATTAAAACCAATGTGAAATGTGCCATCTGATGGCTTACAATATTGTTGCTCAAGCAAGCCAAGGCAAATTATGTCAAAGTGACAAAAAAGTGCAGAAAGAAAATCTCAGTCAATGAAAAAGCAATTTTTTAGATGAGAAAAAAGTGTCACTCATGTTTTTTTTAAATTAATAGAGTTTTTATTCATATGTTTTTATTATAGCTGCGTACATTTGAAAATGATGAACAAGCTTCAGAGTGCAACGGGCAGTTAGCTGAATGACTTAGAGGATCCAGTGCACTGATACTGCACCATACTGGTGATTGCTGCGTGTGATTGTTCTGATTTATAACTTTACACTTTATGATCCCAAATACAACACCATGAAGTGCCTTTTCTCCCTTTGCAGACATAGGGGGATATTTATCAAAGGTCTGGCGGACCTGATCCGACAGTGCGGATCAGGTCCGCCAGACCTCGCTGAATCGGAGAGCAATACGCTCTACGTATTCAGCATTGCACCAGCAGCTCTTGTGAGCTGCTGGTGCAACGCTACCCCCTGCAGATTCGCACCACCAGCAGGGGGTGTCAATAAACCCGATCGTACTCAATCGGGTTTAATTGCAGCGATGTCTGTCCGCCTGCTCAGAGCAGGCGGACAGGTTATGGAGCAGCGGTCTTCATAACTGCTGCTTCATGACTGCGGTCAAGCTCCATCCGAAGCTTGATAAATGGGCCCCTTTAATTCTTCCATAACAAAAGGAAGACTGGTGGAAATTCAAATAAGTACCCCTAGTGGACAAAAGAGAAACTGCCCACCAGGGTGGTGCTGAATGCAAAGAAATGAAATACAAAAAAATATGAGAGACAGAAACAAAGCATCCCCCAAGCACTCAGAGGTAGAAAAAAACAAACAAATTTACAGAACTACGAAGTCCCCAAAATATAACATATAATTATTCTCATAAAACATAACCTTTATTAGTAAAAAGTTTAAAACATAGGTAAAAACATGTAAAAAGTGGGAAAAAATCTTCTATACAGTGACCTCTTTTTGTTTAGAGAGTGCTGCTGATGGTGTATACTAGAGGAAAAAAACTTTTTTTACATCCCAGGAGAACATTTTTAGAGACTGTTTTCTGAGACTGATTATATCTCTTACTAGCACCATCTCTATAATACTTTATATAATTGTATTTCTAAATATAATATTATTATTATTATGGAGCATAGTTGCTCATGCATCATGCATTATAAAACATAAGCAGACTGAAAGGAACTTTGAAATATTTTTTGTGAACCTATTTGTCTAACAGGAAAACAGTGTTGTGAGGGAAATCTAGCCACCTGGGCTCTCTGTTTAAATCCTATTAGTCATTTTTCACCACAAGAATAATAGTAGCTCTTACAGATTTAAATATAGATCCCTCCCAAAAATAATAGATAGAACTATCATATAAATAAAGTAACCACAAGAATGCCAACTGATACAACCATTTTAAGTATATATTCTCAGCATGGGCATTTTTATTGCAGAAATGTCTTGTTCCACCAGCCATTTCATATTCAATAAAACATTATATAAAAAAATATTACAAAAAAGCACTGTCTGCAGTAAATACTTAGGTAGAACTGAACCTGTTATAAAGCATGTGAAGATGAAGATGAGTATGCAATGAACACTTTACAGTAATCACTACTCTTGGAGAATGCAATTTAATACCACAGAATCACAGTTCTATACTAAGTGATTGCTGAAGCATCTACTCATTTGAAACACTAGTCATGAATTGAATTCAAATGATCTCCTGTAGTTAAAAGAAATCTGACAGCCAAAAGTGATTTGCTTTTTTTCATCTGCTATTACAAAATACAGTGACTACATTTTACACATGTACTAATAAAAAATAAAGTTAAACTAAAAAATATGCATAATGTAGAAGAAAGACCACTATATAAATGTTAAATTATTTAGTTATTTTTTTTATTTTTGTACTAAGAATTATTTACTGCAACAGACTTTTTTACCATGTTGTTAGAAAGGTGTAACTCTAGAATCTTATATATCTTACTGTGGTCAGTCAGGAAAATATATAAACAAGCTTCTCCACATATCAACCAATCACTATGCAGCATGTAGTAATGTCAGTGTTCTGAATACCACAAAATGCAATCTAGTTCTCCTAGAGCAGAAACACTATAGTTTTCAGAGATAAATCACAATGAATTAAAAAAAAAAAAAATAATAAAAATGCAATTAATTTTTAAAATTATGCATAGATAAACATTTTATGGAGAAATAAATGTTGAGTTTAATGTCCCTTTAATATAAAGCTGATAATTTTAATTTTGAAACTAACAGGACATGCATGTGTGTGCAGAACTAATGCATGAAATAGTTTACTGGCTGATACAGACAACGCCATATGATTGATGTTGGACATTGACACCCACACTACATTATAAAAACAAAAAGTAAAAAGTATTTTTTATTTCATAATGGGAATGCGTTTTTCAAAAAGATGTTAATCTCCATTTTAATTCTTTCTTTGATTTGTGCATTGCTTTGCTGTGCTAATCACTTCAACTTTCTCTGTTGCTTAAAATCCTTTGTGCATAGAATTCTCAAGCCTTAGGGGCCGATTTATCAAAGTCTGGCGGACATGATACACTGTAGCCAGACATCGCAGAATGCCGACAGAATACGCTGTCGGCATTTAACATTGCACAAGCAGATCTAGTGAACTGCTTGTGCAATGCCGCCCCCTGCAGATTTGTGGCCAATCGCCGCTAGCAGGGGGTGTCAATCAACCCGATCGTAAAGACTGCTGCTTCATAACTGCTGTTTCCAGCGAGCCTTAAGGCTCTCGCGGAAACAGGGGCATCAGTGGCCATTCGGCTCTTGATAAATCAGCCCCTGATTGTGCAGTCTCAGGGAAGTTGATGAGATCTGTGCAGAAGCTAATAATAAGTATCATGGGCAAATGATCTTATCTATGTATTTGGTCCTTTCTAAATAATCAGCTAGATGTGTAGTGCAGCATCCCTTATTTGCATGTTCAAAAACAAAATAAGGCTAACAAAAATAAAGGTAGTACATCTATTGATTTTTGTTTGTTTGTTATATTTATGTCTGTTTTCATCAATAAGAACTTTCTAAAAGAGATGGTAAGATCTTGTTTTAAATAAAGATTGGCTTACTCACTGTTTGCCACCGAATTTCTTCTTTTTGTTATTTTTAATATGATTGGTCTATGAGTGCAGTGATGGGGCTGTGTGTATGTGTAGTGACAATGAGGGTGTTATGTGTGCAGTGACTGTATCCCACACTGAGATTCCCCTTTCCTCAGAAACAAGAAACAAAAGGCTCCCTATATTAGGTATATTAATGAATAACTCTGAAAGGTGAGGTACTTTGTTACATATAGAAGACATGAAAGTGTGCTTTGTATTAATAATTATTAACATCAGTTTATAAAACATTCCTGGCAAGTGGCATCATTTTTTTCTGTGCAAACCAAATGTTTTTTAGTCAGTTGTTTCAATATGTCACAGGTCTATACAATATAACCTTGGTGGTATATTGAGAAGAAATAGGCTTGTAACAGCAAGTCATAAAAATTCAATGCTGCATTAACTACAATTTTATTAAAAATTAATTAGAAACAGGGTTTATCCCTCTCAGCAATCCTTCTGGACACAAAATAAATAACATTATTCAGTCCCTGGCTGCACTGCACTTGGCTAGAAGCCTCACAGGTGTCTTCAGTAACAGTCAAGAAATCTATGAAAGTCCCTGGATAGAACATTTTTTTCTGTGCCAGATTCATCCATAATTACTAAATCATCCAGGTTTCTCATATGTTTACAGGAAAGTGGATGAATGTGGATGTGAGCATTTTGTGTACATTTATACATTTGTATGTACAGTATTTAGGTATAAACTGTATAAATAAATACATATATATATATATATATATATATATATATACATACACACGTATACAATAAATGCATGTTAATGCCAATGTTACATGTCAATCAGTATAAAGTATAGAAACTCCTTGTAACATAGAATCTATTGCTATATTATATCATATTGATCATTTAGATTTTGGAATTGTCATGCTTTTTTATTTTTTTATTATTATTATCAGTTATTTGTAGAGCGCCAACAGATTCCACTGCGCTAAAGACATGGGACTAATATGCAAGTTAAAAGTTATGGAAGACAAAGGGATAGAGGACCCTGCCAAGAGTTTCAACATTGTAAATCAGCTCATAGGTTTGTAGACTTACAGTCATGCACCTAATATGCATTAGATGTGAGTGAGTATTATTGGCAACCTACAAAATATTGTTTGTGTAACAGCAGAGGCAACAACTAAAGACTTTAGTGAGAGTTGCCCTGCTGTCATAATATAGCCACCTTAACAGTAAACAGACAACACACCGGTGTTACTGAATAATCAGTAAATGGCAAAACACTGCTACTGGGTAGTTAATTGCAGTAGCTAAGCTGTACATATTAGAGATAGAGATGAGGAGGATAAATGGTAACGCACTGACAACCAACTACTGGATATACAAATAAGTAGGTATCACTATGTGCAGCATTAAACATACAGCATGAGTTACAAGAGAGGGAGCAGTACTGCAGAGACAAGTTGATATTCGTAACAATACTGTAACAGTCTATGTTGATAGAGTACAATAAGACATGTATGCCATGAGTAATACGACCTGATGATCAGCCAGAGGGTACTGGATGGTAAGCAGACGTTAGGGTAAGAGGTGGTTAGAGAGGGTAGAGGGGTCAGAGACTTCCAAACAAGCCGAGTGCCGGATGGCCGTAGCTGATGACGTCACTGGCTTGTGCGTCTCACTCCAGAGCTGTCAGTAGTGAACACCGAGAGACCGGTATGCTGCTTGCAATGTAGGAGATAGGAAGGAGCAACACTAATGCTACTCGAGGGGTGGTTCAGGTTAGAAGCCAGAACACACTTGCGGCTGATAGAAATATTCAGACTGCAAAGGCTCATTAATCCAACAATGAGTCAGGGAAGGAGCAGCTAATTTATAGTGTAACAGCTCTCTTGCTTAAAGGGCCAGGTGGGGATGAGGTGATCCAGAAAGATCCTAACATAGTGCCCCTATCCAGAAGACCCACTGCGAGGGTCAAGGAGATGGCCTGTCGGGGTTCCGTCTATGGAAGATAGAGATCAATCTCGGAGCATTCAGATTTGAAGCTGGTTCCCAGGAATCTTCAGCATGATCGTAATCTTTCCAATGCACCAATATTCGAGGGTGTTATGGCGATGTTGGGAGTCCACAATTGCTTGAACCTCAAATTGGTCGTCAGGGTATGAGGTTACTGGGAAAGTTGTGATAGTTGGGAGGTTGGCGTGACAAGGCTTGACAAGTAAGACGTGGAAAGTTGGATGTAGTTTACAAGTACTGGGTAACTGTAAGGTGACCGTGACAGGATTTGGTAATGTGATGATAGGGAATGGCCCTATGAACAATTTACTGAGTTTCTTAGAAGGTGTCTGCAGTTTCATGTTTTTAGTGGACAACCAGACCTTTTGTCCTATGAGGTAGAATGGTTGGGGTCTATGTCTGAGATCATAGTACTTCTTATAAGTAGATTGGGCATGTTGAATATTATTTTGGATAATGGAAAAGTTATGTGTGATATCGTTCACAAGATCGTTAACCTTTGGACAGGAACTCTGGATACGTGGGTAGTAGTCTATTCATGGGTGCAGACGATAGTTGATGAAGAAAGGGCTTTGATTAGTAGTCGAGCTTTTCGTGTTGTTGTAGGTGAATTCCGCCAATGGTAGGTAAGTAGCCAAGGTCTCCTGCTGGTGTGAGCAGTAGCATCATAAGTATTGCTCTAGCCACTGATTTGTCCTCTCCGTTTGCCCTTTGGTCTGCAGGTGGAATGATGTACTAAGCTTCTGCGTCATGTGTAATGCTGTACAAAGTTGCCTCCAGAACTTAGAGGTGAATTGCAAACCCCTATCGCTAAGAACCGATTTCGGTAATCCATGCAGGCGTACAATCTCTCTGATGAAAATGTCAGCAGTTTGCTCAGCTGTGGGAATTTTCGGAACAGGTACGAAATGAGCCATTTTTGAGAACATATCAACTATAACAAGTATACCTGTATATGAAGAATATCTTGGGAGGTCTACTATGAAATCCATGGATAAATCGGTCCAAGGAATCTTGGGTACTGGATATGGCTGCAGCAGTCCTACAGGACATTGGTGGACAGGTTTGGAAGTGGAACAGACTGTACACTGTAAGACAAATGTCTTGACATAAGATGTCATGGAGGGCCACCAATACCTACATTGAAGAATCTCTAAAGTTTTACGGTATCCCATATGTCCAACCAATGGAGACTCATCAGTTGATTTTACAATCTCAGGTCTCAAGGTGTGAGGAATATAGAGCTTGGAGTCGTGATATAACAAACCATCCTGGTTTTGTTGTAGCAGGTGCATGGGGGTAGAGGGATCTTGAGTTTGCTTGATCTTGAATTCTATCTGAGTTTGCGCAAGGATGCCCAGGAAATTCTCCCTCTGAATAACAGTAGTGGGTTTATTGTATACCGGTGGTACTGGATCCTTTCTCGAGAGGGCATCTGCTTTTCCGTTGCGTTTTCCAGGGCGGTAGGTAATCACGAAGTCGGAATGGGAGAAGTATAAGCTCCAACGTAGTTGTCTAGCTGACAAAGTCCGGTTAGACTGAAGATATTGGAGGTTTTTATGATCCGTCAACACTATAATTGGATGAGTGGCACCTTCTAATAAGTGCCGCCATTGATCAAAGTAAGACTTGATGGCTAGGAGCTCTTTTTCCCCTAATGGGTAGTTCCTCTCAGCTTGAGACATTACCCTAGAGAAATAGGCAACTGGGTGCATAATATCCGTCACTGTATGTTTTTGAGAGAGAACTGCCCCATTGGCAGATTCTGAGGCATCCACCTCTACTATAAACTGTGCATTCGTATTAGGGAACAGTACAGGCGCTGTGGTAAAACATGTCTTGAGTTGTTCAAAAACCTTCTGTGTCTGATCTGTCCAAGCGAATGGCCTGTCTTGTCTAGTTAAATCTGTCAGGGGTTTAGCAACAGTTGCAAATTTGTGTATGGATTTGTGGTAGAAATTTGCAAAGCCTATGAACTTCTGGACATCTTTACGGCATTTAGGTCTGGGCCAATCTGTAATAGTGTTTATCTTGGAGTCTTCCATTTTAATACCATTACGTGAAATATGATAACCTAGAAATGAGACTTCATTAACATTGAAGGTGCATTTTTCTAGTTTGGCATATAGACTATGATTACGTAGCCTAGCAAGAACGGTTCTAACGCGAGCTATGTGTTGTTCTTTTGTCTTTGAAAATATTAGTATATCATCGAGATACACCACAATAAAAACATCTAAAATGTCCCTAAAGATGTCGTTTATGAAGCATTGGAATGTCGCCAGGGCAATACAGAGTCCGAATGGCATGACAGTATATTCAAACAATCCGTAACGGGTATGGAAAGCTGTCAGCCATTCATCACCGGCCTTGATTCTCACGAGGTTATAGGCACCCCTGAGGTCCAATTTTGTGAAGACCTCTACACCACGTAACCTCTCAATTAATTCTGATATGAGGGGTAATGGATAGAGATTTTTTCTTGTTCTTTTATTCAATTCCCGGTAATCTATTATCGGTCTAAGTGAGCCATCCTTATTCTTAACAAAGAATATACCCGCCCCTGCCGGGGAAGTTGAGGGCCTAATGAATCCCTTGGCAAGATTGTCTTGAATGTAACCTTTTAAGTGTTGCAACTCGGGTTTTGACAAGGGGTAGACATGTCCAAAGGGAATGGATGCACCTGGGAGAAGATCTATGGGACAGTCGTAGGGTCTATGTGGAGGGAGGACCTCTGCCTCCTTTTTGCTAAACACGTCAGAGAAGTCTGAGTAGTCAGATGGAAGTGGTGTGTCAGAGAGTAACAGTATTTTATCTAAAGGGAAGCAGGTAGTTAAACAGAAATGTGAGTCAAGTGTTATTGACTTTTTACACCAGTTAAATGTGGGTTGGTGCAAATTTAGCCAGGACATACCCAGAATTAATGGGTACATAGGGGAAGCCAAGATATCGAATGATAATATCTCCCTATGTCCTGATTGGGTGCAGAAAAGTAGGGGTATGGTCTGCTTAGTGATAGGTCCAGAAGAAATTGGTTTACCATCTATGAGATTAACAGACACAGGGAGGCATTTATTGAGTACAGGTATTTTATTTTTTGAGACAAACTCTTCATCGATGTAGTTACCACAGGCGCCAGTGTCTACTATGGCTTCACTGTTGATCTTGGTTTGATCCCACTGCAGAGAAAGGGTTAAAGTGAAATAAGGTGCAGTATTATCCTTGATGGTATTTGTAAGACTCAGATTTGGGATCTTACCAGTTTTTGACTTCTTGAGAGTGGGGCAGTTCTTAACATCATGGTCACTGGATGCACAGTACATACAGAGATTGTGGGTACGCCTTCTAAGCTTCTCTTGAGGTGTGAGAGGACCTCTGATGAACCCAATCTCCATGGGGTCTATGGTTCCCTTGGGGAAGAGGCTGTTGAGGGGAATTTTCTGTAGGAGGAGGTGCTAGAAGATCTCTCCATGCGTCGTTCTCTTAAGCGTCTGTCGATAGTTGTACATAGACAGTAGAGTTCTTCCAGGGTGTCAGGTATACCCGTACGTGAGAGCTCATCCTTTATGTCGTCCGATAATCCAAGACGAAATTGATTTTTCAGGGAAATCTCATTCCACTGAGATTCCTTGCCATGTATCCTAAATTGTGCTATGTAATCCTCTACAGGATGTTTACCTTGCTTCAGGGTGCATAGAGAAATTTCTGCGGTGTTCTGCCTAAAAGGGTCATCATAGATGGTAGACAATACAGTTAGGAAATTAGGTAATGAATTCAATATAGGATCCTGGGAGTTGTAAAAAGCGTCCGCCAAAGCCCTGGGCTCACCTCTTAGATAGGATATAATGGTTAAGACCTTGATCTTGTCTGAGGAGTAGGTCTTTGGTTTAAGCTCAAATAAGAGCATACATGCATTTTCAAATTATTTGTATTGTGATCTTGTTCCAGAGAATCTCTCTGGAAGAGATACCTGTGGTTCAGGATGAGATTCTGCTTGACTAGGACGTACTGCATAAATCTCCCTCAGGCAGTCTTTTACTATTTGGTTCTCAGTCTGTAGATCCCTTATTGTCTGGGATAGGCTATCCACCTTCTGGGTCAGTGTCACAACCTGGTTAACTACCTCCTGTAGTTCCATAATAGTATGAGACTATGGGAGGAACAAAAAGAAGAATATTCCTGTCAAATATATATATATCCTTATAATCTTTTTGGGTTGGATTAATCTGGCATGCACCTAATATGCATTTAATGTGAGTGAGTATTATTGGCAACCTACAGAATATTGTTTGTGTAACAGCAGAGGCAGCAACTAAAGACTTTAGTGAGAGTTGCCCTGCTGTCATAATATAGCCACCTTAACAGTAAACAGACAACACACCGGTGTTACTGAATAATCAGTAAATGGCAAAACACTGCTACTGTGTAGTTAATTGCAGCAGCTAAGCTGTACATATTAGAGATAGAGATGAGGAGGATAAATGGTAGTGCACTGACAACCAACTACTGGATATACAAATAAGTAGGTATCACTATGTGCAGCATTAAACATACAGCATGAGTTACAAGAGAGGGAGCAGTACTGCAGAGACAAGTTGATATACGTAACAATAATATAACAGTCTATGACAATAAGACATGTATGTCATGAGTAATACGACCTGATGATCAGCCAGAGGATACTGGATGGTAAGCAGACGCTAGGGTAAGAGGCTGGTTAGAGAGGGTAGAGCGGTCAGAGACTTCCGAACAAGCCGGGTGCCGGATGGCCGTAGCTGATGACGAGCTTGTGCATCTTACTCCGGAGCTGTCAGTAGTGAACACTGAGAGACCGGTATGCTGCTTGCAATGTAGGAGATAAGGAAGGAGCAACACTAATGCTACTCGAGGGGTGGCTCAGGTTAGAAGCCAGAACACACTTGCGGCTGATAGACATATTCAGACTGCAAAGGCTCATTAATCCAACAATGAGTCAGGGAAGGAGGAGCTAATTTATAGTATAACAGCTCTCCTGCTTAAAGGGCCAGGTGGGGATGAGGAGATCCAGAAAGATCCTGACACTTACATGCTAAGGGGGTTCAAGGGGATAACTAAAGGAGGAGAGGAACTAAGATAAGAATTATTAGTGTATATTATATGCTTTCTCATACAAAGAGAAAAGTGCTCTACCAGGAACGAACAACAGCTCAGTAGCTTTTTCTATGGCTGTTTACTAGGTGGTAACTCACCATAGAACAAGCTGATGAGCAGTTGTTTGTTCCTGGTAGAGCGCTTCTCTCTTTGTATGCCTTTGTATTATGACCCTGGGGAGGTCTCCCTAAGGGTGATGGCGTAAACCAGACGTGGACTCCTTGCCCACTATGCTAAGAGGAATATGGCTGCACCTCTAGGTAATTTTAAAAATATCCCCCAATTGCCCCCATATAAAAGTGTAAGGCCCCTTTCTAAATTAAAAAAAAAATGTAACATCTTTATTTCTGTTTAAAAAAAAATGCACAAAACAGTTTTTAGTGGTTAAAGTGTGCGGATTTGAGGTGTTAGAAAAGAAACTGCACTAAAAACTACCTTTACATAGCGGTCTAAAGGGACTGTGTGTTCCCTGTAAATATATAGGTATATGCTTATATACATACATATTTATGTGTTAATATGTGTATTACTGGTATTACTAAGTGGAGTGGAAATATTGTGCTCGCGTAATCGATATTTTGCGCTCCACTCGTAATCTGACACTTTGGCCTAGATTTGGAGTTCGGCGGTAGCCGTCAAAACCAGCGTTAGAGGCTCCTAACGCTGGTTTTGGGCGCCCGCTGGTATTTGGCGTCAGTGATTAAAGGGTCTAACGCTCACTTTTCAGCCGCGACTTTTCCATACCGCAGATCCCCCTACGCCATTTGCGTAGCCTATCTTTTCAATGGGATCTTTCTAACGCTGGTATTTAGAGTCGTTTCTGAAGTGAGCGTTAGAGCTCTAACGACAAGATTCCAGCCGCCTGAAAATAGCAGGAGTTAAGAGCTTTCTGGCTAACGCCGGTTTATAAAGCTCTTAACTACTGTACCCTAAAGTACACTAACACCCATAAACTACCTATGTACCCCTAAACCGAGCTCCCCCCACATCGCCGCCACTCAATTAAAATTTTTAACCCCTAATCTGCCGACCGCCACCTACGTTATACTTATGTACCCCTAATCTGCTGCCCCTAACCCCGCCGACCCCTATATTATATTTCTTAACCCCTAACTTGCCCCCCACAACGTCGCCGCAAGCTACTTAAAATAATTAACCCCTAATCTTCCGACCGCAAATCGCCGCCACCTACGTTATCCCTATGTACCCCTAATCTGCTACCCCTAACACCGCCGACCCCTATATTATATTTATTAACCCCTAATCTGCCCCCCTCAACGTCGCCGACACCTGCCTACACTTATTAACCCCTAATCTGCCGAGCGGACCTGAGCGCTACTATAATAAAGTTATTAACCCCTAATCCGCCTCACTAACCCTATCATAAATAGTATTAACCCCTAATCTGCCCTCCCTAACATCGCTGACACCTAACTTCAATTATTAACCCCTAATCTGCCGACCGGAGCTCACCGCTATTCTAATAAATGTATTAACCCCTAAAGCTAAGTCTAACCCTAACACTAACACCCCCCTAAGTTAAATATAATTTTTATCTTACGAAATAAATTAACTCTTATTAAATAAATGATTCCTATTTAAAGCTAAAAACTTACCTGTAAAATACATCCTAATATAGCTACAATATAAATTATAATTATATTATAGCTATTTTAGGATTAATATTTATTTTACAGGTAACTTTGTAATTATTTTAACCAGGTACAATAGCTATTAAATAGTTAAGAACTATTTAATAGTTACCTAGTTAAAATAATAACAAAATTACCTGTAAAATAAGTCCTAACCTAAGATATAATTAAACCTAACACTACCCTATCAATAAATTAATTAAATAAACTACCTACAATTACCTACAATTAACCTAACACTACACTATCAATAAATTAATTAAATACAATTCCTACAAATAAATACAATTAAATAAACTAGCTAAAGTACAAAAAATAAAAAAGATCTAAGTTACAGAAAATAAAAAAATATTTACAAACATAAGAAAAATATTACAACAATTTTAAACTAATTACACCTACTCTAAGCCCCCTAATAAAATAACAAAGCCCCCCAAAATAAAAAATTCCCTACCCTATTCTAAATTAAAAAAGTTACAAGCTCTTTTACCTTACCAGCCCTGAACAGGGCCCTTTGCGGGGCATGCCCCAAGAATTTCAGCTCTTTTGCCTGTAAAAGAATAAATACAATACCCCCCCCCCAACATTACAACCCACCACCCACATACCCCTAATCTAACCCAAACCCCCCTTAAATAAACCTAACACTAAGCCCCTGAAGATCTTCCTACCTTGTCTTCACCATACCAGGTTCACCGATCCGTCCTGAAGAGCTCCTCCGATGTCCTGATCCAAGCCCAAGCGGGGGCTGAAGAGGTCCATGATCCGGTCAAAGTCTTCATCCAAGCGGGGCAGAAGAGGATCTTCCATCCGATTGAAGTCATCATCCAGGCGGCATCTTCGATCTTCTTCCATCCGGAGCGAAGCGGCAGGATCCTGAAGACATCCAGCGCGGAACATCCATCCGGACCGACGACTGAACGACGAATGACTGTTCCTTTAAGGGACGTCATCCAAGATGGCGTCCCTCGAATTCCGATTGGCTGATAGGATTCTATCAGCCAATCGGAATTAAGGTAGGAATTTTCTGATTGGCTGATGGAATCAGCCAATCAGAATCAAGTTCAATCCGATTGGCTGATCCAATCAGCCAATCAGATTGAGCTTGCATTCTATTGGCTGTTCCGATCAGCCAATAGAATGCGAGCTCAATCTGATTGGCTGATTGGATCGGCCAATCGGATTGAACTAGATTCTGATTGGCTGATTCCATCAGCCAATCAGAAAATTCCTAGGCAGGTGTCGGCGACGTTGAGGGGGGCAGATTAGGGGTTAATAAATATAATATAGGGGTCGGCGATGTTAGGGCAGCAGATTAGGGGTACATAGGGATAACGTAGGTTGCGGCGGTTTACGGAGCGGCAGATTAGGGGTTTAAAAAAATATGCAGGGGTCAGCGATAGCGGGGGCGGCAGATTAGGGGTTAATAAGTGTAAGGTTAGGGGTGTTTAGACTCGGGGTACATGTTAGAGTGTTAGGTGCAGACGTAGGAAGTGTTTCCCCATAGGAAACAATGGGGCTGCGTTAGGAGCTGAACGCTGCTTTTTTGCAGGTGTTAGGTTTTTTTTCAGCTCAAACAGCCCCATTGTTTCCTATGGGAGAATCGTGCACGAGCACGTTTTTGAGGCCGGCCGCGTCCGTAAGCAACTCTGGTATCGAGAGTTGCATTTGCGGTAAAAATGCTCTACGCTCCTTTTTTGGAGCCTAACGCAGCATTTGATTAAACTCTCGATACCAGAGTTAAATTTATGGTGCGGCCAGAAAAAAGCCCGCGGAGCGTTAGCAGCCCTTTTACCGCCGAACTCCAAATCTAGGCCTTTGTGTTTAATTCTGGAGGTTAGAGGAAGCCGCTGAAGGGACTGGCAGAGAAGTGCAGCAGATGAGGAGCGTGTGTAAGGAAGATCAGCCTGACAGAGGCATTTATTATGAATTGTAAGGAAGATAGACAGCAGCTAGATGGAGTTTTAATAGTCAAGGCGGGAAATGATGAAAGAGTGGATTTTAGTCTTTTATGTGTCTTGTGTGAGGAAGTAGAAATTTTGGAGATGTTTTTTTAATTTGGAGGCAGCAGGAATGGGCCAAAGACTGGATGGGGGGAATGAAAAAGAGATCTGAGTCAACTGTAAGCCCAAGACATTGGGCATTCCGGGCTGGAGTAAGGATGTTAGTATCAACAGTTAGAGAAAGTTGGGGGGGGGGGGGGTAGGGATTTTGGAAGAAGGACGTAAAATAAGCAGCTAATTTTTGGAGAGATTTAGCTTAAGAGGACATACAGGATGAAATATTAGAAACACACCTAGTGACACAAGTTAGTAAGGAAAGGGATAAGTCTGTTGCAGAGATTTGGGTATCATCAGCATGCAATGGTAATGAAACCCCCAAGGGACTGAATTAAGGAACATAAGGATTATGTAAAAATTGAGAAGAGAAGGGGACCAAGGACAGAGCCTTGTGGTACCCTAACAGAAAGTGGTAACGGGTCAGTATTTATTTTAGCTAGGTAGTTAGTAAATAGTTAATAACTATATAGTGACTATTCTAATTAGCTAAAATAAATAAAAACTTGCCTGTAAAATTAAAATAAACCCTAAAATAGCTACAATGTAACTATTAGTTATATTGTAGCTATCTTAGGGTTTATTTTACAGATAAGTATTTAGTTTTAAATAGGAATTATTTAGGTAATGATAGTAGGTTTTATTTATATGTATCTTAATTATATTTAAGTTAGGGGGTGTTAGGGTTAGACTTAGGTTTAGGGGTTAATAAATGTAGGTAGGTGGCGGCAATGTTGGGGGCAGCAGATTAGGGGTTAATAAGTATAATGTAGGTGTCGGCGATGTCGGGGAGGAAGATTAAGAGTTAATAAGTATAATGTAGGTGTTGGCGATGTCGGGGCGGAAGATTAGGAGTTAATAAGTATAATGTAGGTGTCGGCGATGTCGGGGGCAGAAGATTAGGGGTTAATAAGTGTAAGATTAGGGGTGTTTAGACTCGGGTTCATGTTAGGGTGTTAGGTGTAAACATAAATTTAGTTTCCCCATAGGAATCAATGGGGCTGCGCTATGGAGCTTTACGCTCCTTTATTGCAGGTGTTAGACTTTTTTTCAGCCGGCTCTCGTGCACAAGCACATTATACCAGATTACCGCCGCTCACCGCAGCGCTGGTATTGGAGTGCGGTATGGAGCTCAATTTTGCTCTACGCTCACTTCTTCCCTGCTAACGCCGGGTTTTTGTAAACCTGTAATACCTGCACTGTAGGTAAGTGAGCGGTGACAATAACTTGCAAGTTAGCTCATAACGCAAAACTCGTAATCTAGCCGAGAGTTAGTTAATGTGTATCATATAGATAACACTGTGCTCACTCCTGTGGAGTTACAAATGAGACCCCACTGATTGGCTAAAATGCAAGTCGTAAATAGCCCTAGGGATAAGGGGGCATACTGCAGAGGCTTAGATACAAGGTAATCACAGAGGTAAAAAGCAAATTAATATAACTGTGTTAGTTATACAAAACTGGGGAATAGGTAATAAAAGGAGTATCTATCTTTTTAGACAATAACAATTTTGGAGTAGACTGTCCCTTTAAAGCAGAGCTTTCCAAACTTTTCATGTTGGTGACACACTTTTTAGACCTATATCATTTCGCGACACGGTAATTCAGTTGTACTAGCAAACAGGAGGTTAAACTAACTTGTTTTAAGAGATATGGACACATACATAAATGATATAATAACAAAATGTATTTATAAGTAACAGTATTTATGTGCAAGAATTAAAAAAAGTTTAATATCACTAATAGCTACTTACTATTTTAATGGGATGTATGAGGTTGATGGGATGAACACAGTTTCTGAATATTTGGTGGAATATTAGATAAAGACACTCGCATTTCATCATCAGGCATTTTTAAGCTTCCACTTCCTATCCATATATCAAGAGCAGGAGCAGCAATGCACTACTGGGAGCTAGTTGCAAAAAAATCCCACTGACTTCTGCTCAGCGTTTAAGCTGCCACCCTCAGAGCTCTGTGAGTCCGACTGACTACTGCCCGGGCTGCAAACACACTGCTGTCCCACTCACTGGCTACACGTGCAGTCACAAGCCAATGTGTCGCCAATGGTAATACTTTCAGTTTCCACTGAGCTGTGCCAATTGGTTAAGATGATCTGTGACCCACTAGGTATCAATCACGTGTCAACCATGTGATATCTGTGTAGCAGGCAGGTGGAAAGTCAGAAACCAAAAAACTATTTAAAAAAAAATAATTAAATTTAAAAAAATTAGTGCTGAAGCAGGGACACACCTACACACTGCTGCCGACACACTAGTGTGTCCCGACACACAGTTTGGAAAGCACTGCTTTAAAGAAAATAAACTCACTGTGCATTAGAAGTCCATATAAGGTAATCATCAGTGCTTGGTATAATATTTTAATTGATAAAGCATTCCTGAGGCTCCAGATGCAAATAAAGAAGGGACACAACACCTTTTATGGATCCAAGATGTGGCCATCTAGCTTGAGAGAAGCTATGGGACAACATTACTGAACATGTGAATTATTCTTATGATTTTTTTTCTACTGAGCCTGCCAAATTTTACAGAGATTGTTACAATGGTTCTTGCAGTAGGTTAAGCCAATAATTTAAAATTAACTTTTTCCTCAACACTTAATAACTCCAGAACTACTCAACTAATTTGTATTTTTGTAAGGAAAATAGATCAATATTGCAACAGACATTTTTTTTTATTTTGCCTGCTATTCTTGTAAAAATACCTC
This sequence comes from Bombina bombina, assembly GCF_027579735.1. NCBI lineage: Eukaryota > Metazoa > Chordata > Amphibia > Anura > Bombinatoridae > Bombina > Bombina bombina. The sequence continues at coordinate 618,332,728 of NC_069504.1, forward strand.
TCATAACTTAATATGTGCTTTTAATTTAAAATCTCTTATGAGTGGAAATTGAATCAATTGACTGTACCACTGCTATTTGATGTTTTAAAAGGACATAATAAATGTTGATTTATTTATTTTTACATTTAAATTTAACCACATATGAGCGTACTGCTGAATAACAAAGGAATTATTTAGAAATATGATAAATCTTTAAATGGATAATACAGTAAACACCAAAAATGTTATTGTTTAAAAAGATAGATAATCTTTTTATTTATCATTCCCCATTTTGCATAACCAACACTGTTATATAAATATACTTTTTACCTCTGTAATTACCTCGTATCTAAGCTTCTGCAGACTGCCTCCTTATCTCAGATCTTTTGACAGACTTGCAGTTCAGGCAATTAGTGCTGACTCTTAAATAACTCCACGTTTGTGAGAACAAACGGCTAGATGACGAGTTGTGCGTTATGAGGGGTGCGGTACTAACATGCAGTATTTTCTCACCGCTCACTTTCCTGCAGTGCTGGTATTATGGGTTTTTATCAACCCAAAGTTAACAGGCAAGAAGTGAGCGTAGAGCAAAATTGTGCTCCATACCGCACTCCAATACCAGCGCTGCTTAAGTGAGCGGTGAGTTGGTTGTACCTGCTTGTGCATGATTTCCCCATAGACATCAATGGGGAGAGCCAGCTGTGAAAAAGTCTAACACCTGCAATTGAGCAGCGTAAAGCTCAGTAACGCAGCCCCATTGATTCCTATGGGGAAACTAAAGTTATGTTTACACCTAACACCCTAACATGAACCCCGAGTCTAAACACCCCTAATCTTACACTTATTAACCCCTATTCTGCTGCCCCCGACATCGTGACACCTACATTATATTTATTAACCCCTAATCTGCCGCTCCGGACATCGCCGCCACCTACATTATATTTATTAACCCCTGATCTGCTTCCTCCAACATCGCTGACACCTACATTATATTTACTAACCCCTAATCTGCTGCCCCTAACATCGCCACAACCTACCGACATTTATTAACCCCTAATCTGCCGCCCCCAACGTCGCTGCCACTATTCTAAATTTATTAATCCCTAAACCTAAGTCTAACCCTAACCCTAACACCCCCTAACTTAAATATAATTTAAATCAATCTAAATAAAATTCATATCATTAACTAAATTATTCCTATTTCAAACTAAATACTTACCTGTTAAATAAACCCTAAGCTAGCTACAATATAACTAATAGTTACATTGTAGCTAGCTTAGGCTTTATTTTTTATTTTACAGGCAAGTTTGTATTTATTTTAACTAGTTAAGATAGTTACTAAATAGTTATTAACTCTTTAATAACTACCTAGCTAAAATAAATACAAATTTACCTGTAAAATAAAACCTAACCTAAGTCACACTAACACCTAACACTACACTACAATTAAATAACTTACATAAATGAAATACAATTAAATTAAATACAATTAGCTAAATTACAAAAAAACAAACACTAAATTACAGAAAATAAGAAAACAAATGACAAGATATTTAAACTAATTACACCTAATCTAAGAGCCCTATAAAAAACAAAGCCCCCCCAAAATAAAAAAAAAAACCTAGCCTAAACTAAACTATCAATAGCCCTTAAAGGGTCACTAAACCCAAAATCTTTCTTTCATGATTCAGATAGAGAATAGAAATTTAAACAACATTACAATTTACTTCCATAATTTATTTTGCTTCATTTTTTAAATATCCTTATTTGAAGAAAAAGCAATGCACATAGTGAGCCAATCACACGAGGCTTCTATGTGCAGCGACCAATCAGCAGCTAGTGAGCATATCTAGATATGCTTTTCATCAAAGAATAACAAGAGAATAAAACAAATTAGATAATATAAGTAAATTAGAAAGATGTTTAAAATTGCATTCTCTTTCTAAATCATAAAAGAAAAAATGTGGGTGGCATGTCCCTTTAAAAGGGCCTTTTGCGGGACATTGCCCCAAAGAAATCAACTTTTTTACCTGTAAATAAAAAATACAAATACCCCCCCAACAGTAAAACCCACCACCCACACAACCAACCCCCCAAATAAAACCCTAACTAAAAAAAACTTTTTTTATTTTTATAGGGCTCTAAAATTATGTGTAATTAGTTTAAATATCTTGTAATTTGTTTTGTGTAATTTAGTGTTAATAAAACCCTAACAAAAAAAACCTAAGCTCCCCATTGCCTTGAAAAGGGCATTTGGATGGGCATTGCCCTTAAAAGGGCATTTAGCTCTATTGCTGCCCAAAGCCCTAACCTAAAATAAAGCCCACCCAATACATCCTTAAAAAAATCCTAACATTAACCCCCAAAGATTCACTTACCGGGAGAAGTCTTCATCCAAGCGACAAGATGTCCTCAACCAAGCCGGCAGAAGTGGTCCTCCAGTCGGGCAGAAGAGGTCTTCAAGACATCCGGCATGAGAGCATCCTCTTCAATCGACGGCTTCTTCGGAATGAATTTACCTTTAAGTGACGTCATCCAAGATGGCGTCCCTTAGATTCCGATTGGCTGATAGAAAAAATCCTATTGGCTGATGCAATCAGCCATAAGGATTCATCTTCAATCCTATTGGCTGATCCAATCAGCCAATAGGATTGAGTTTGCATTCTATTGGCTGATTGGAACAGCCAATAGAATGCCAGCTCAATCCTATTGGCTGATTGCATCAGCCAATAGGATTTTTTCTACCTTAATTACGATTGGCTGATAGAATTCTATCAGCCAATCAGAATCTAACTGACGCCATCTTGGATGACGTCACTTAAAGAAACATTCATTCCGAAGAAGCCGTTATTGAAAAGAGGATGCTCCGCGCCGGATGTCTTGAAGATGGAGCCGCTCCGCGTCGGAAGGATGAAGATAGTAGATGTCGTCTGGAGGACCACTTCTGCCCGTTTGGAAGACCACTTCTGCCCATCTGGAGGACCACTTCTGCCGGCTTCGTTGAGGACATCTTGCCACTTGGATGAAGACTTCTCCCGGTAAGTGAATCTTCGGGGGTTAGTGTTAGGATTTTTTTAAGGGTGTATTGGGTGGGTTTTATTTTTAGGTTAGGGCTTTGGGCAGCAATAGAGCTAAATCCCCTTTTAAGGGAAATGCCCATCCAAATGCAGTTTTCAGGGCAATGGGGAGCTTAGGTTTTTTTAGTTAGGGTTTTATTTGGGGGGGTTGGTTGTGTGGGTGGTGGGTTTTACTGTTGGGGGGGTATTTGTATTTTTATTTAGTGGTAAAAGAGCTGATTTCTTTGGGGCAATGCCCTGCAAAAGGCCCTTTTAAGGGCTATAGATAGTTTAGTTTAGGCTAGGGTTTTATTTTTATTTTGGGGGGGCTTTTTTATTTTTATAGGGCTCTTAGATTAGGTGTAATTAGTTTAAATATCTTGTAATTTGTTTTTTATTTTGTGTAATTTATTGGGGGGGTTTGTAATTTAGGTATTTGTATTTAATTTAGGTAATTTTATTTAATTTAGGTAATTTATTTAATTGTAGGGTTAGGTTAGGTGTTAGTGTAACTCGGGTTAGATTTTATTTTACAGGTAAATTTGCATTTATTTTAACTAGGTAGTAAGTAAATAGTTAATAACTATTTAGTAACTATTCTACCTAGTTAAAATAAATACAAACTTGCCTGTAAAATAAAAATAAACCCTAGGCCAGCTACATTGTAACTATTAGTTATATTGTAGCTAGCTTAGGGTTTATTTTATAGGTAAGTATTTAGTTTTAAATAGGAATAATTTAGTTAATGATATTAATTTTATTGAGATTTATTTAAATTATATTTAAGTTAGTGGGTGTTAGGGTTAGACTTAGGTTTAAAGGGTTAATAAATTTAGAATAGTGGCAGCGACATTGGGGACAGCAGATTAGGGGTTAATAAATGTAGGTAGGTGGCGGCGATGTTGGGGGCAGCAGATTATGGGTTAATAAATATAATGTAGGTGGCGGCGATGTCCGGAGCGGAAGATTAGGGATTAATAAGTATAATGTAGGTGGCGGCGATGTTGGGGGCAGCAGATTAAGGGTTAATAATATTTAACTAGTGTTTGCGAAGCGGGAGTGCAGCGGTTTAGGGGTTAATATGTTTATTATAGTGGTGAGGATATCCGGAGCGGCAGATTAGGGGTTAAAAATGTTATTATAGTTTTTTTTATGCGGGAGGGCCTCGGTTTAGGGGTTAATAGGTAGTTTATGGGTGTTAGTATACTTTGTAGCAATTTAGTTATGAGTTTTATGCTACAGCTTTGTAGCGTAAAACTCATAACTACTGACTTTCAAATGCGTTAGGAATCTTGTCGGTAGAGGGTGTACCGCTCACTTTTTGGCCTCCCAGGACAAACTCGTAATACCAGCGCTATGGAAGTCCCACAGAAAAAAGGCTTTACGAAATTTACGTAAGTTGGTTTGCAGTAAGGCCAATAAAGTGTGCGGTACACATATACCTGCAAGACTCGGAATACCAGCGGGCATAAAAAAGCAGCGTTAGGACATGTTAATACTGATTTTTTTATCTTAACGCACAACTCGTAATCTAGCCGTATATGAAAAACATGAACTAACTGTGAAAACTGTCAAATGCATTCAGATAAGAGGCAGCCTTCAAGGGCTTAGACATTAACATATGAGCATCCTAGGTTTAGCTTTCAACTAAGAATACCAAAAGAACAAAGCAAATTTGATGATAAAAGTAAATTAGAAAGTTGATTAAAATTACACACCCTATCTGAATCATGTACATTTAATTTGGACTTTACTATTCATTTAACTTGTGTGACATTTTCATCTGCGCAAACAGCCACATTCTAGCAATGTCAGTTTTCTATTAGTTAGACCTTAGACAGTGGCAGTGCTGGATGGTACATGTCAGAAAAGATTGGTTGTGGGCGTGGTTAGAACATGGTTATGCGCTTGCAAGAAAAACATAGACAAATAACAGTTGTATTCTGAAGACAAAACAACTGAAAAACTGTTATCTAAAAGGTAAATCATTGGCTGATTCAAATTTTTTATGCAAATTCAAACAGAAAATAACTTAATTTTGTACTCAAAAGAGAAAAAAAAACTCACTACAGGTAAGTCCGCAATGATTCAAAGCTGCAAATATGGATTCCCTCTTATAAGCAAGACGGGTGCTTGGTTGTTTTTTAGGAGACAGCTGAGCTGTACACTTTCAGAGAACCCCTCAGCTGCTGATTGGATGCTGGTATATATTGCTGACAAAGCGAGGAAATCAGATCCAATGTGCAAATATACGGTGGCACTGTAAGTTGTGCAAATGCCATAGTTAATCGGGCAGCTAACGGAAAGTTTCAAGAGGGCAGTGGAAAGCCCTTAAAATGTTCATCATTTTATTTTTGAATTTTGTTTTTGAGATAGAATGTTAATGTAAGCAATAAGCTCTGTATACACAAGATAAAATAAAATAAAAAAATGTTTTGATGATCCCATTATCAGCGAATCCTAAAATATATTTGACTGGACTTTGTTATAATCTTATTGGAAGGATTATTTTTGGAATGATACCTTGGGAGTATATTTATAAAAATCTTCAGTAGTGCTCTCCAAATAATATATCAGCCTATGGCAGGGTTATAATACAATGTATTTAATAATTATCCTTTAAAAATATCAACCCTCAATCAATATGCAACCATTAAATTAATATAAATATCTGAATTCTTTTTATTAGTTAAAATCTATGAGCATATTGGAATATATTTGTAATACCAGAATATGACACAATATTATATACGTTTAAAAAGACTATTAAGATATGCAATACTTCTTACAAAACTCATAAACGTTTACCTTTAAAACCAGTCTTATTTACAAATAGCCTTTCATTCAATTAACACAATGGGATTCTAAGTAAAATACTCAGCTATTTACCCACGCTTTACTCTAACACAATTCTAATTTAAAAACATCAGAAATTGTATATATTATTTATGCAAAAACCCAATTCTGACTTATAATTATATATTTGCACAGATAAACAATTTAAAATTTAGGATTAGTTTAACAGTACACAGGCTATGAAATGCTAGCTTAAAATCCAAACTGCTCTTTAAATTTATTTGCTACAGTGGGCAAGAAACTAAACGAGCAGCTCTGTTCCTCAAGAAAACATTTTATGAGGGTTATAACAAACAAGGCAAGCTACTAGCTAGAACGCCACATACTGACGATAAAAGATCATAAGGGAAAGACCTGGTCGACATCGAGAGACATTGCGGACCAGTTTAGAAATTATTATGAGGGGCTATATAACCTAGAGGGGGACCAACCGCTCGCTACAGAACAGGAAATTTCAAACTTCCTATCTAAATTACACCTCCCTACCCTTACTACAGACCAACAGACAGAACTAGACTCGCCATTCACCCTTAAAGAGGTTAAAGATGCTATATCATCCTTTCCGATAGGTAAAGCACCAGGCCCGGATGGCTTTGGAAACGCATACTATACTAAATTCAAAAACATACTAGCCCCTCATCTCTTAACTTATTTTCAGGATATAGATGGCAATAAACCATTCCCCCCATTAGCTTTACAAGCCCATATTACGGTCCTCCCAAAGCCAGGTAAATCAACAGACTTAATACCCAACTACCGGCCAATATCGTTACTAAACTGCGACATTAAAATATACTCAAAAATATTAGCAACCAGGCTTAATCAAATCCTCCCCTTTATAATCCACCAGGACCAAGTTGGTTTCATACCTAGCAGAGAGGCCAAGGACAACACAGTCCGCAACATGCACCTAATGTGGCATGCAAAGGTCGAGGGCATTCCCACGGTGTGGTTATCCACCGACGCGGAGAAGGCCTTCGACCGAGTGAGTTGGCTATTCCTTAAGACAACTTTAAAGTCATTTGGGATAGGAGATACTATGTTACAGAGAATCTTTGCCTTGTACTCGCGTCCGAGCGCGAGAATAACCCTAAATGGCATCCTATCACAACCCCTCCAGATATCTAACGGCACACGCCAGGGATGTCCCCTTTCCCCCCTACTATTTGTTTGTCTTCTGGAAGCCCTAGCCACTAGCATTAGACTAAACAAAGATATCTCAGGCTTGATTGTTGGGGGGAGGGAGTACAAACTCTCTTTATTCGCTGATGATATCCTATTTTCCCTCACCAATCCCGATCGGTCCATGTCTCCCTTGATGGAGGAACTGAAGGTATTCAACAAACTAACAAACTTTCTAATCAATTATAACAAATCTGAGATTTTAGGAGTCTTCCTCACAAAACAGATGGAAGACAAAATCGCACAAGCCTGCCCGTTTAGATGATGTGAGAACTCCATAAAGTACCTAGGTATCCAGCTGGTGGAAGACATGGACAAGATCTATAAATTAAATTATATCCCGATCCGTATAGCCTTAGCTAGGGACCTATCATCTTGGAACTCTAAGAGACTGACTTGGTTGGGGAGGATTAACACTATTAAAATTAACGCTTTTCCAAAATTATTATATTTCATGCAGACCCTCCCTATACCACTACCACACAAATACATATCCCAGATACAACAATTATTCCATTCTTTTATTTGGAAAGGTAGACAACCCAGAATCAATAAAAAAACAATGATGCGATCTAGGGAGAGAGGGGGGCTGGGGGTCCCGAACATAGAACTTTACAGAAGTGCAATCTTCCTACAACAAATACTAGATTGGAGGATCCATAAAACCCAGAAAAGATGGATAGAGATAGAGCAAAGCCTAAACCCAGGTATAAAACTTTCAGCGGTTTGTTGGCAGCCTAATTTCCACCTCACAGTCAGGGGTCTCACTAACCCTATAACCAGGGAAACTCTAGAGCAATGGAATATAGCTACTAAATTAAACCCATATCTCTCATCCAACCCCTCCCCTCTGACGTCACTAACACATAACAATGAATTTTCGATCATTGACTTAATAGGGACACATGAACAAGACAAAGACACCATAGATATAGAACTACACCAGGTGACAGATCAGGACCAGCTATTGCCTCAATCACAGCTACAGGAAAGGGGCCTAACAGTATTTCAGAACTGGTTTAACTACAGACGAACACGTCACTATATAATGACTCATAAAAATTGCAATAACATGCTAAGACCCCTTACAAACCTCGAGAAATTATTCACAGCTACTCTCCCAAAGAGGCACACCTTGTCTAGGATACACTCCATCCTAACGCAAACCCCACCGGGTGATCTCCCCCCTTCTATCGAGTCCTGGGAAAGGGAACTGGGAACCATAATACTGCCTAACTCAGCAACTGATATTTTTAGAAATACCAAATCCTCGTCCTCCTCAGCATACTTAGTCGAATTGAATTATAAAAAACTACATAATTGGTACCTCACGCCCAAACGCTTACACAGGTTATACCCCTAACGCCCGGACAGATGTTGGAGATGCGGACACTCAGGTAGTGGGATGGGACACATGTGGTGGTGGTGTAATGCAGTTAACCAGCTGTGGAGAACCTGCATAGCAGAAATTGAAAAGGTTCTAGGGTGTACACTTCCCTTATACCCCCTAGTTTTTCTATTAAATAAATTTAAAAAACTGACCTCTAAAGCCCACCAAATTTTATTCCAAATAATGATAAATGGCGTAAAGTCCAATATAGCCAAACAATGGAAATCACATTCATCTCCAGACCTCCAGAGATGGAGAGTTAGAGTCTCAGAGTTAATAGAACTAGAGGAATTTAGCTCATATAAAAAAAACACGAGAGAAACGCACATAGAAGCCCAAGCTTTATGGGAGCACTACCTGACAAAGACAAATGAGAGAACATGCACAGACTTGAGGCCCAGAGCGGACATTCAGCAGTAATGATAGCCTTTGGTGACCCATCAATAGAAAGAGTACATATCTACTATAATGTTACTGATGAAGTTTTCACATAGCCTGTTTAAATTCAGATCACTGTTCTGTATTGGTTTAGATTAAGAAGCAACCCCCGAATGGGGCATTAGGACATGACTTTTTGTTTTTTCTGTTTTTAATTTAATGTAACTGGGATAAATCATTAGTTTATGTTGTATTGGAACTTGTAAAATTTTCCTTTTCTTTATGTTTTGTTCCTCTGAACCAATTTATTGTGAATTGTAACCTACTTGACTTATCCTTAATAAAAAAGAACTTGGATTAAATTTATTTGCTACAGTAATCTCTTAATACATTACCAAGATGAACACCAATCGATATCCAATATTCCTTAATAGGAATTATCTCACCTCAGAATACCAATAAGTATATTTTGCAATCAATGAGGAAAGGGTAGATCAGTTTTGCGAAAGTAAAAATGGTATCTCACGCCCAGCACACCAGTTATAAGTTAGCCCAGCAAAATCTGTGCTGTTCCTCTGTCTTTCTCTTACTTATTTTAGTTCTCTATCATAGTTGAGAAATATGGGTGGCCCTTGTTCTTGTCCCTGCTGATTGGATATCTGGAATATCTATTTTTTAACAGCCTAAAAAGCCTTCTGGCTGTAGTACTCGCATCATAACACCGGGGGGGGGGGGGGCAGCATGACAAACAAACACAGCAATACATGCAGCATGACAAACAAACACAGCAATACATTTACTACCCAACATTGAAAGAAAATATTTCTTTAAAATGTGTAATAAATGCCATAATTTCCTTACATTAATAAGTTATATGTTTATACCTACTGTATTATATCACATTATTTATTCTGATCAATTTGACATGAAACACAGTATGCCCTCAACACCATACCATATCAAAACAACTATACTGCTAATTATTCCAAAATTAATAGCATTTATACATCTATTATATGTATGTATCTACACAAATACAGCCTGTTCTACATCTCCAACAAGTTCTGCCTGCATGAATTCCTCTATGGTCCATCTGAAAAATAGAAAACTTATGTTATATATATATGCACACACATGTATTACTTTCTATGCTGTCTTTTAACAATGGGTTTATTGTAATTTCCATTTAATCTATTACAGATTTGAATTTATTATTCATATATCTATTCACTGCAACAAATATTTATTTAATATAATATGTTTCAGTTCCATATACATATATATATATATATATATATATATATATATATATATATATATATATATATATATATATATATATATATATATATATATATATATATATATATATATATATAGGTTATTTGAATTATTTCAAACACACATGAAACTATTGGCATTATTTATTTTTTATTCAAAATGTATTTAATTTTACTTATGCCACACAGGGACAGCAAATGTTAACTTGTTTGCTTCCTGCACATAGAGACTTCACAGGAGATAATTTACACATAGCTGTGAACAGTTATTTCTTAACCCAACATTTCTCCTTCCCCCAAATCTCATCCTACCTTAAAGAAAGTTCCCAGACACTTCGTCTTCATTCACTGCATGGGGTAAATATATATTTGTCCACAGCACTGTGTCTTTCAAAATACTTTATTTTCTGTACATAACAGGTATACAAACAGCGACGTTTCGAGTGTTGCCACTCTTACTCATGCTAGTTACAAACTATCAATTACAGCAATTTAAAACCCTCAGTTTGGCGCCAACCACTCCATTAGGTGGATCTGCTGCCCTCTTCTGTCCATTTGTAATAATACATTAAAAAACATTTCTAATTACATGATAATATGTAACTAAAATTTAAATACAATGTTAGCTTACACACATATTATCATGTAATTAGAAATGTTTTTTAATGTATTATTACAAATGGACAGAAGAGGGCAGCAGATCCACCTAATGGAGTGGTTGGCGCCAAACTGAGGGTTTTAAATTGCTGTAATTGATAGTTTGTAACTAGCATGAGTAAGAGTGGCAACACTCGAAACGTTGCTGTTTGTATACCTGTTATGTACAGAGAATAAAGTATTTTGAAAGACACAGTGCTGTGGACAAATATATATCTATCATTGGAATTGGGGGGACTTGGCAGGGCCCTGTTTTCACGTGAACTGCACTCCTGAGTTGCTGTACTAACCATTGTGTGTACTGCATGGGGTAAAGAGTGCTATGAAATTTGCATTTCTTAATTAAGAAGCAAATGTTTCAGTGTCAGAGGGAAACTTTAATTACAAATCTGGTATGGACTTCATGTTCACACTCTAGCTAGAAATGTCTCTTTTGAAATCATCTTTATGAGTGTCCTGTGTAATTGAAAAAGTGGGGGAGGACTGATTATGGGTTTTAAATCAATCCTTTACATCAGAATTGCTATTCTACAGCACATCTGATAAAATAGACGGCCTCATATATACACACATCCTTTTCATATTATTTTCATTTATATATATTAGTATATATATGTCATTGACCTGTACCCTGACATAATTCCCCCTTTCAAATTCAAATATATGTAGGACACATGTATTTGAATTGGATCAAAGTGAGTGGTACTCGGTAAGGATGTTGGCCATATACATCATAGACAGTCTCTTATGTAGAGAGTCCGTCATGTTTATCAGTTAGGCATCTTTAAACCACAGTATGTCTTTATTTCATTTGGGGATTTGACACTTCATTCTCCCTCTATGACTTGTAGTTGGTACCTAGGATGACATGCTCGCAGCTGATTGATATGGACCCATTTAGCTATGAAACTTTCATTTTTGGGGATCCGTATTTTATAGGCCACTGGAGATATTTTGTCAGTAATGACAAAAGGACCTTTCCACAAGGGAAGAAATTTCTTCTCCATAACCTGATCTTTTCCAAAGTTATAAAGATAAACTTTATCATTTATTTCATATTCCTTTTTGGACGTTTTGAGATCATAATAGGTTTTAGTGGCAGTTGCGGCTCTTTCTAAGTTCCTTTGAGCAAATGCAAAGGCATATTGCAAGTGCTTTCTTAGGTTCTCCACATATTGATGTGTATTGGCAGTGTTTATCAAGTTTTGGCCTGATGTACGGTACAGCAGATGCTGAGGTAGAACCATTTTTCTACCAGTCATCAGTTCAAAAGGTGACATCTTGGTAGCACTACTTGGAGTTGCTCTTAATGCCATTAAGACTAGAGGTAGTTATACATCCCAGTCTTTACCCGTTTCACTCACAAACTTTTTGAGGATTTTAACAATGGACTGGTTGTAACGCTCTACACCACCACTTGAGGCAGTATGGAGCTTTCTTTTTACCCCTAGTATTTTCCACATTTTGGTCATCACTTCGCTAGTGAAGTGGGTTCCCCGATCTGACTTGATTCTTTGGGGCAAACCAAATCTGGAAAACACATGGTTGATGAGCAATGCTGTGCATGTTTCAGCACTATTGTTAGGTACACTAATGCACTCTACCCATTTAGTGAACAGGCATGTCACTGTTAACATGTATTTGTTACCTCTTGATGACCTTGTTACTGGACCAATAAAATCAATTTGTATATCTGACCATGGCATTACCATCCCCCTTTTCTGCAATGGTGCTCTATGCGTTTGGCGCAGTGGGTTGGAACTGTGGACAGATTAAACAACCTTGACAGTAGGTTTGAACATCTTTCAACATGTGTGGCCAAAAAGCATAATCATGCAATATTTCATACGTGAGTTTGGCACCACGATGACCAGATGTGGGAGCATCATGGGCATGTTGAAGCATTAGACCTCTGAACTTAGTGGGTACTACCCATTGCTGAATGCCAGTTTTGGAGGTTCTAATTAACAAACCATCCTGTAACTTGAATTGTGATCTGGATTTCATTAAGATTCTACGATCTTCTTTGCCAATACTGTCATCTTTTGAGATGGGGTTGCTTTCAGGATCTTCTATGTGTTTATAGAAGGTGCCTACAATGGGGTCTTATTTTTGACTAGTGATCAGGTCCTCACTAGGAGAATCCTGAATCCATTGTACCAAGTTAGGCTAACTCTGTTGTTTTGCCTGGTTTTTGGTAATGGCTTCTACCTGAATTGCACCCATTAAGTGGTCAATATTAAGGAGTTCTCCAGTTATGGCTCCTTGTTTGGCTAATGAATCCACAAGATCATTGCCTTCCTTATCTGGGCCTAGAACCCTGCAATGACCCTTGGTCTTTTTCCAGTGTATGGTTAAATCATTGGATACCACCAGATTATCAATCTCGCGGAACAACTTGCCATGCTTGACTGGTTTGTTATTGCTTTTCTGCATGCCATTTCTTTTCCAAGTTGGCAGGTATTCAACAAAACTGTCACGCACATAATTTGAGTCAGTTATGATCACAAATTCGTGAATATCATGTTCAATAGCCATTTCAATGGTTTTTAGAACAGCAGTGAGTTCTGCAACTTGACTGGATCTTGGTCCAATGTTAAAACCTATAGATATATTTGAGAATCCATTTGCCCAAGTTATACCTTAGCCAGTGACTAATCTGCGTTCATTATCAATAGTGGCATGGTAAGAACAACCATCAACATATACCCAAGGTAATGTTTGACAATGGTCCTCAGTGTACATTTTATATGGGGAAAGCAGTTGTTCCTCCAGGAAATCATCTTCTGATAATTCTTCCCCAGGATCTCTAGCAGCACAGTCGTGGAGCTCAGCAAGCCCCTGTGCGACTGGATTCTTTGTATTCTGCTTGTAGTGAATTTCTAAAGGCCAGCCTTGTAAGGAAAGAGTCCACGCTGTTATGCGGCTATTTGACAAATTCCCATCTCTTATTCTTTCACTTTGCAAATATAGCAAAGGCTGGTGGGCCGTTTCTACAATAATTTTCTCGCCCTGTATATAACTGCGGAAATTTTGTAGAGCCCATACAGTAGATAAGAGGGCTTTTTCGCAATCGCTAAATTTTATTTCTACTGGGGATAGAGTTTTGCTCGCATAAGCAATGGCTTTGCTTAAATTATCATGCTTTTGGTATAGAACAGCACTCATGCTTACATCTGTGTAACCTGTCTCTAAGAAGAAAGGTTTACCACCTTCAGGGTATGCTAAGCAAGGTGCTTGTGTGAGTTTTCTTTTCAGCTCTTTTATGGCTGTCTCTTGAGACTCACTCATGTACCTTGATGGTCCAATATTAGTGATGTCCCGAATAGTTCGCCGGCGAATAGTTTAGTGATGTCCTGAATAGTTCGCCGCTGAATAGTTCCCAGCGAACATAGCTTGTTCGCGTTCGCTGCGGCGGGCGAACATATGCGATGTTCGGTCCGCCCCCTATTCGTCATCATTGAGTAAATTTTGACCCTGTACCTCACAGTCAGCAGAAACATTCCAGCCAATCAGCAGCAGACCCTCCCTCCCAGACCCTCCCACCTCCTGGACAGCATCCATTTTAGATTCATTCGGAAGCTGCATTCTTAGTGAGAGGAGGGACAGTGTAGCTGCTGCTGATTTAATAGGGAAATTGATAGCTAGGCTAGTGTTTTTAGTGTCCACTACAGTCCTGAAGGACTCATCTGATCTCTGCTGTAAGGACAGCACCCCAAAAAGCCCTTTTTAGGGTAAGAACATCAGTGTGCTTTTTTTTTTTTCCTGTGTAATCTAATTGCAGTTGCCTGCCTGCCTGCCAGCGTGTGTGTCAGGCTCACAGCGTATACTGTGCCCACTTGCCCAGTGCCACCATTCATATCTGGTGTAACAGTATTGTACATTTAAAAAAACAACACTTTTTTGACTGTTAAATAATAGCAGTTAGTTTCCTTCACACGTGTGCGTTTCAGGGCCTGCCAGGGCACAGTGTCACACCAGTGCAACTCATATCTGGTGTAACAGTAGTGTACATTAAAATAAAAACTAGAAATTTGACTGTGAAATAATAGCAGTCAGTTTCCTTCACTCATGTGCGTTTCAGGGCCTGCCAGGGCACAGTGTCACACCAGTGCAACTCATATCTGGTGTAACAGTAGTGTACATTAACCCCTTAATGACGCGTGTCGTACAGTGTACGCCGCACACAACCTGGTCTTAAAAGACCAGCGACGTACCCTGTACAACATTAGGGGTTTAAAGCGGCTGGAAGCGATCCTGCTCGCTTCCAGCCACTTTCCGGTTATTGCAGTGATGCCTCGATATTGAGGCATCCTGCAATAACACCCCTTGGCCATCCGATGCAGAGAGAGCCACTCTGTGGCCCTCTCTGCACCGGACATCGATGGCCGGTATCGTTGGTGGGTGGGAGCCTGTGTGGGAGGCGGGTGGCGGCCATCGGTGATGTGGAGGGCGGCGGGATTGTGGGCGGGGATGTCCGGGGGAGCGCACGGACGCGCACGTGCACGGGAGGGCGGGGGCGGTTGAGTGCATGGGGAGGGAGCGGGTTGGTGTAAAATTTTAAAAAAAAAGGAATAAAAATTAAAAAAAATAAAAGATCAGGCAGGTGGTGGGGGTTGGTCTGTGGGGGGGCTACACTACAGAAAAAAAAATAAAAACAGAAAAAACTACTTTTTTTTGCAAACTGGGTACTGGTGGTGGGTTTTACTGTTGGGGGGGTATTTGTATTTTTATTTACTGGTAAAAGAGCTGATTTCTTTGGGGCAATGCCCTGCAAAAGGCCCTTTTAATGGCTATTGATAGTTTAGTTTAGGCTAGGGTTTTATTTTTATTTTGGGGGGGCTTTTTTATTTTTATAGGGCTCTTAGATTAGGTGTAATTAGTTTAAATATCTTGTAATTTGTTTTTTATTTTGTGTAATTTAGTGGGGGGTTTTGTAATTTAGGTATTTGTATTTAATTTAGGTAATTTTATTTAATTTAGGTAATTTATTTAATTTAGGTAATTTATTTAATTGTAGGGTTAGGTTAGGTGTTAGTGTAACTCAGGTTAGATTTTATTTTACAGGTAAATTTGTATTTATTTTAACTAGGTAGTAAGTAAATAGTTAATAACTATTTAGTAACTATTCTACCTAGTTAAAATAAATACAAACTAGCCTGTAAAATAAAAATAAACCCTAGGCCAGCTACATTGTAACTATTAGTTATATTGTAGCTAGCTTAGGGTTTATTTTATAGGTAAGTATTTAGTTTTAAATAGGAATAATTTAGTTAATGATATTAATTTTATTGAGATTTATTTAAATTATATTTAAGTTAGTGGGTGTTAGGGTTAGGGTTAGACTTAGGTTTAAAGGGTTAATAAATTTAGAATAGTGGCAGCGACATTGGGGACAGCAGATTAGGGGTTAATAAATGTAGGTAGGTGGCGGCGATGTTGGGGGCAGCAGATTATGGGTTAATAAATATAATGTAGGTGGTGGCGATGTCCGGAGCGGAAGATTAGGGGTTAATAAGTATAATGTAGGTGGCGGCGATGTTGGGGGCAGCAGATTAAGGGTTAATAATATTTAACTAGTGTTTGCGAAGCAGGAGTGCAGCGGTTTAGGGGTTAATATGTTTATTATAGTGGCGGCGATGTCCGGAGTGGCAGATTAGGGGTTAAAAAATGTATTATAGTTTTTTTATGCGGGAGGGCCTCGGTTTAGGGGTTAATAGGTAGTTTATGGGTGTTAGTATACTTTGTAGCACTTTAGTTATGAGTTTTATGCTACAGCTTTGTAGCGTAAAACTCATAACTACTGACTTTCAAATGCGTTAGGAATCTTGTCGGTAGAGTGTGTACCGCTCACTTTTTGGCCTCCCAGGACAAACTCGTAATACCAGCGCTATGGAAGTCCCACAGAAAAAAGGCTTTACGAAATTTACGTAAGTTGGTTTGCAGTAAGGCCAATAAAGTGTGCGGTACACCTATACCTGCAAGACTCGGAATACCAGCGGGCATAAAAAATCAGCGTTAGGACCTGTTAATACTGATTTTTTACCTTAACGCACAACTCGTAATCTAGCCGTATATGAAAAACATGAACTAACTGTGAAAACTGTCAAATGCATTCAGATAAGAGGCAGCCTTCAAGGGCTTAGACATTAACATATGAGCATCCTAGGTTTAGCTTTCAACTAAGAATACCAAAAGAACAAAGCAAATTTGATTATAAAAGTAAATTAGAAAGTTGATTAAAATTACACACCCTATCTGAATCATGTACATTTAATTTGGACTTTACTATTCATTTAACTTGTGTGACATTTTCATCTGCGCAAACAGCCACATTCTAGCAATGTCAGTTTTCTATTAGTTAGACCTTAGACAGTGGCAGTGCTGGATGTTACATGTCAGAAAAGATTGGTTGTGGGCGTGGTTAGAACATGGTTATGCGCTTGCCACAAAAACATAAACAAATAACAGTTGTATTCTGAAGACAAAACAACTGAAAAACTGTTATCTAAAAGGTAAATCATTGGCTGATTCAAATTTTTTATGCAAATTCAAACAGAAAATAACTTAATTTTGTACTCAAAAGAGAAAAAAAAACTCACTACAGGTAAGTCCGCAATGATTCAAAGCTGCAAATATGGATTCCCTCTTATAAGCAAGACGGGTGCTTGGTTGTTTTTTAGGAGACAGCTGAGCTGTACACTTTCAGAGAACCCCTCAGCTGCTGATTGGATGCTGGTATATATTGCTGACAAAGCGAGGAAATCAGATCCAATGTGCAAATATACGGTGGCACTGTAAGTTGTGCAAATGCCATAGTTAATCGGGCAGCTAACGGAAAGTTTCAAGAGGGCAGTGGAAAGCCCTTAAATAGCCAGTACACAGGCTATGAAATGCTAGCTTAAAATCCAAACTGCTCTTTAAATTTATTTGCTACAGTAATCTCTTAATACATTACCAAGATGAACACCAATCGATATCCAATATTCCTTAATAGGAATTATCTCACCTCAGAATACCAATAAGTATATTTTGCAATCAATGAGGAAAGGGAAGATCAGTTTTGCAAAAGTAAAAATGGTATCTCACGCCCAGCACACCAGTTATAAGTTAGCCCAGCAAAATCTGTGCTGTTCCTCTGTCTTTCTCTTACTTATTTTAGTTCTCTATCATAGTTGAGAAATATGGGTGGCCCTCGTTCTTGTCCCTGCTGATTGGATATCTGGAATATCTTATTTTTAACAGCCTAAAAAGCCTTCTGGCTGTAGTTCTCGCATTGTAACACCGGGGGGGGGGGGGCAGCATGACAAACAAACACAGCAATACATGCAGCATGACAAACAAACACAGCAATACATTTACTACCCAACATTGAAAGAAAATATTTATTTAAAATGTGTAATAAATGCCATAATTTCCTTACATTAATAAGTTATATGTTTATACCTACTGTATTATATCACATTATTTATTCTGATCAATTTTACATGGAACACAGTATGCCCTCAACACCATACCATATCAAAACAACTATACTGCTAATTATTCCAATTCCATTAATAGCATTTATACATCTGTTATATGTATGTATCTACACAAATACAGACTGTTCTACATCTCCAACAAGTTCTGCCTGCATGAATTCCTCTATGGTCCATCTGAAAAATAGAAAACTTATGTTATATATATGCACACACATGTATTACTTTCTATGCTGTCTTAACAATGGGTTTATTGTAATTTCCATTTAATCTATTACAGATTTGAATTTATTATTCATATATCTATTCACTGCAACAAATATTTATTTAATATAATATGTTTCAGTTCCATATACATATATATATATATATATATATATATATATATATATATATATATATATATAAACACACATGAAACTATTGGCATTATTTATTTTTTATTCAAAATGTATTTAATTTTACTTATGCCACACAGGGACAGCAAATGTTAACTTGTTTGCCTCCTGCACATAGAGACTTCCCAGGAGATAATTTACACATAGCTGTGAACAGTTATTTCTTAACCCAACATTTCTCCTTCCCCCAAATCTCATCCTACCTTAAAGAAAGTTCCCAGACACTTCGTCTTCATTCACTGCATGGGGTAAAGAGTGCTATGAAATTTGCATTTCCTAATTAAGAAGCAAATGTTTCAGTGTCAGAGGGAAACTTTAATTACAAATCTGGTATGGACTTCATGTTCACACTCTAGCTAGAAATGTCTCTTTTGAAGTCATCTTTATGAGTGTCCTGTGTAATTGAAAAAGTGGGGGAGGACTGATTATGGGTTTTAAATCAATCCTTTACATCAGAATTGCTATTCTACAGCACATCTGATAAAATAGACGGCCTCATATATACACACATCCTTTTCATATTATTTTCATTTATATATATTAGAATATATATGTCATTGACCTGTACCCTTACACAATTCCCCCTTTCAAATTCAAATATATGTAGGACACATGTATTTGAATTGGATCAAAGTGAGTGGTACTCGGTAAGGATGTTGGCCATATACATCATAGACAGTCTCTTATGTAGAGAGTCCATCATGTTTATCAGTTAGGCATCTTTAAACCACAGTATGTCTTTATTTCATTTAGGGATATGACACTTCATTCTCCCTCTATGACTTGTAGTTGGTACCTAGGATGACATGCTCGCAGCTGATTGATATGGACCCATTTAGCTATGAAACTTTCATTTTTGGGGATCCGTATTTTATAGGCCACTGGAGATATTTTGTCAGTAATGACAAAAGGACCTTTCCACGAGGGAAGAAATTTCTTCTCCATAACCTGATCTCTTCCAAAGTTATAAAGATAAACTTTATCATTTATTTCATATTCCTTTTTGGACGTTTTGAGATTCATAATAGGTTTTAGTGGCAGTTGCGGGTCTTTCTAAGTTCCTTTGAGCAAATGCAAAGGCATATTGCAAGTGCTTTCTTAGGTTCTCCACATATTGATGTGTATTGGCAGCATTTATCAAGTTTTGGTCTGATGTACGGTACAGCAGATGCTGAGGTAGAACCATTCTTCTACCAGTCATCAGTTCAAAAGGTGACATCTTGGTAGCACTACTTGGAGTTGCTCTTAATGCCATTAAGACTAGAGGTAGTTTTACATCCCAGTCTTTACCCGTTTCACTCACAAACTTTTTGAGGATTTTAACAATGGACTGGTTGTAACGCTCTACACAACCACTTGAGGCAGTATGGAGCTTTCTTTTTACCCCTAGTATTTTCCACATTTTGGTCATCACTAGTGAAGTGGGTTCCCCGATCTGACTTGATTCTTTGGGGCAAACCAAATCTGGAAAACACATGGTTGATGAGCAATGCTGCGCATGTTTCAGCACTATTGTTAGGTGCACTAATGCACTCTACCCATTTAGTGAACAGGCATGTCACTGTTAACATGTATTTGTTACCTCTTGAGGACCTTGTTACTGGACCAAATAAAATCAATTTGTATATCTGACCATGGCATTACCATCCCCCTTTTCTGCAATGGCACTCTATGCGTTTGGCGCAGTGGGTTGGAACTGTGGACAGATTAAACAACCTTGACAGTAGGTTTGAACATCTTTCAACATGTGTGGCCAAAAAGCATAATCATGCAATATTTCATACGTGAGTTTGGCACCATGATGACCAGATGTGGGAGCATCATGGGCATGTTGAAGCATTAGACCTCTGAACTTAGTGGGTACTACCCATTGCTGAATGCCAGTTTTGGAGGTTTTAATTAACAAATCATCCTGTAACTTGAATTGTGATCTGGATTTCATTAAGATTCTACGATCTTCTTTGCCAATACTGTCATCTTTTGAGATGGGGTTGCTTTCAGGATCTTCTATGTGTTTATAGAAGGTGCCTACAATGGGGTCTTATTTTTGACTAGTGATCAGGTCCTCACTAGGAGAATCCTGACTCCATTGTACCAAGTTAGGCTCACTCTGTTGTTTTGCCTGATTTCTGGTAATGGCTTCTACCTGAATTGCACCCATTAAGTGGTCAATATTAAGGAGTTCTCCTGTTATGGCTCTTTGTTTGGCTAATGAATCCGCAAGATCATTGCCTTCCTTATCTGGGCCAAGAAACCCTGGAATGACCCTTGGTCTTTTTCCAGTGTATGGTTAAATCATTGGATACCACCAGATTATCAATCTTGCAGAACAACTTGCCATGCTTGACTGATTTGTTATTGCTTTTCTGCATGCCATTTCTTTTCCAAGTTGGCAGGTATTCAACAAAACTGTCACGCACATAATTTGAGTCAGTTATGATCACAAATTCGTGAATATCATGTTCAATAGCCATTTCAATGGTTTTTAGAACAGCAGTGAGTTCTGCAACTTGACTGGATCTTGGTCCAATGTTAAAACCTTTAGATATATTTGAGAATCCATTTGCCCAAGTTATACCTTAGCCAGTGACTAATCTGCGTTCATTATCAATAGTGGCATGGTTAGAACAACCATCAACATATACCCAAGGTAATGTTTGACAATGGTCCTCAGTGTACATTTTATATGGGGAAAGCAGTTGTTCCTCCAGGAAATCATCTTCTGATAATTCTTCCCCAGGATCTCTAGCAGCACAGTCGTGGAGCTCAGCAAGCCCTTGTGCGACTGGATTCTTTGTATTCTGCTTGTAGTGAATTTCTAAAGGCCAGCCTTGTAAGGAAAGAGTCCACGCTGTTATGTGGCTATTTGACAAATTCCCATCTCTTATTCTTTCATTTTGCAAATATAGCAAAGGCTGGTGGGCCGTTTCTACAATAATTTTCTCGCCCTGTATATAACTGCGGAAATTTTGTAGAGCCCATACAGTAGATAAGAGGGCTTTTTCGCAATCGCTAAATTTTATTTCTACTGGGGATAGAGTTTTGCTCGCAAAAGCAATGGCTTTGCTTAAATTATCATGCTTTTGGTATAGAACAGCACTCATGCTTACATCTGTGTAACCTGTCTCTAAGAAGAAAGGTTTACCACCTTCAGGGTATGCTAAGCAAGGTGCTTGTGTGAGTTTTCTTTTCAGCTCTTTTATGGCTGTCTCTTGAGACTCACTCCAGTGCCATTTCACATCCTTCTTTAGAAGAAGTAGTAGTGGTTTAGCTAATTCTGCATAATTATCAATGAATTTGCGAGAATAATTTGTCATACCCAGGAAGGATCTCAATTCCTTTAAGTTAGTTGGGTTTTTAGAATTTACTATAGCTTCCACCTTTTTCTTCTGAGGATTTAGTCCTTCAGAAGTAACTTCATGTCCCAAGAAGTTTACACGAGTGCGGAACCATTGAGCATTTTGTAGGGATAATTTGACACCTGCCCTTTTAAGTTGGCTGAGGACGTTTTTAAGCTCTGCGATGTGTTTTTCAAAGTCTGTGCTTTTGATTAAAACATCATCAACATAAGATAAGGTCCCCCTTTCCAGTGCATCAGGCATAGCCTTATGCATGAATACAGCAAATTCATGTCCAGAATTTATGTAACCAAAAGGAAGTCTTTGAAATGCATACTGGACCTTTTGGAATGAGAATGCCAGCTTATATTTGTCCTCCTCATGTACCTTGATGGTCCAATATTAGTGATGTCCCGAATAGTTTGCCGGCGAATAGTTTAGTGATGTCCCGAATAGTTCGCCGGCGAATAGTTCCCAGCGAACATAGCTTGTTCGCGTTCGCTGCGGCAGGTGAACATATGCAATGTTCGGTCCGCCCCCTATTCGTCATCATTGAGTAAACTTTGACCCTGTACCTCACAGTCAGCAGAAACATTCCAGCCAATCAGCAGCAGACCCTCCCTCCCAGACCCTCCCACCTCCTGGACAGCATCCATTTTAGATTAATTCGGAAGCTGCATTCTTAGTGAGAGGAGGGACAGTGTAGCTGCTGCTGATTTAATAGGGAAATTGATAGCTAGGCTAGTGTATTCAATGTCCACTAGAGTCCTGAAGGACTCATCTGATCTCTGCTGTAAGGACAGCACCCCAAAAAGCCCTTTTTAGGGCTAGAATATCAGTCTGCTTTTTTTTTTTTTCCTGTGTAATCTAATTGCAGTTGCCTGCCTGCCTGCCAGCGTTTGTGTCAGGCTCACAGCGTATACTGTGCCCACTTGCCCAGTGCCACCACTCATATCTGGTGTAACAGTAGTGTACATTTAAAAAAACAACACTTTTTGACTGTGAAATAATAGCAGTCAGTTTCCTTCACACGTGTGCGTTTCAGGGCCTGCCAGGGCACAGTGTCACCCCAGTGCAACTCATATCTGGTGTAACAGTAGTGTACATTAACCCCTTAACGACGTGTGTCGTACAGGGTACGTCGCACACAACCTGGTCTTAAAAGACCAGCGACGTACCCTGTACGACATTAGGGGTTTAAAGCGGCTGGAAGCGATCCTGCTCGCTTCCAGCCACTTTCCGGTTATTGCAGTGATGCCTCGATATTGAGGCATCCTGCAATAACACCCCTTGGCCATCCGATGCAGAGAGAGCCACTCTGTGGCCTTCTCTGCACCGGACATCGATGGCCGGTATCGTTGGTGGGTGGGAGCCTGTGTGGGAGATGGGTGGCGGCCATCGGTGATGTGGAGGGGGGGCGGGATCGTGGGCGGGGATGTCCGGGGGCGGTCGCGTGCATGGGGAGGGAGCGGGTTGGTGTAAAATTTTTTAAAAAAGGAATAAAAATTAAAAAAAAAAAAAGATCAAGCAGGTGGTGGGGGTTGGTCTGTGGGGGGGGGGAGCTACACTACAGAAAAAAAAAAAAAAAAAAAACTACTTTTTTTTGCAAACTTGGTACTGGCAGACAGCTGCCAGTACCCAAGATGGCCGCCAATAAGGCAGATGGGGAGGGTTAGAGAGCTGTTTTGGGGGGGATCAGGGAGGTTGGGGACTAAGGGGGGATACTACACCACAGCATATGTAAATATGCTAAAAAAAATTAAAACATTTTTTAAAAACCTTTTATTTTAGTACTGGCAGACTTTCTGCCAGTACTTAAGATGGCGGGGACAATTGTGGGGTGGGGGAGGGAAGGGAGCTGTTTGGGAGGGATCAGGGGGTCTGATGTGTCAGGTGGGAGGCTGATCTCTACACTAAAGCTAAAATTAACCCTGCAAGCTCCCTACAAACTACCTAATTAACCCCTTCACTGCTAGCCATAATACACGTGTGATGCGCAGCAGCATTTTGCGGCTTTTTAATTACCAGAAAGCAACGCCAAAGTCATATATGTCTGCTATTTCTGAACAAAGGGGATCCCAGAGAAGCATTTACAACCATTTGTGCCATAATTGCACAAGCTGTTTGTAAATAATTTCAGTGAGAAACCTAAAATTGCGAAAAAAAATTAAGTTTTTTTTAAATTTGATCGCATTTGGTGGGGAAATGGTGGCATTAAATATACCAAAATGGGCCTAGATCAATACTTTGGGTTGTCTACTACACTACACTTAAGCTAAAATTAACTCTACAAGCTCCCTACATGCTCCCTAATTAACCCCTTCACTGCTGGGCATAAAACACATGTGGTGCGCAGTGGCATTTAGCAGCCTTCTAATTACCAAAAAGCAACGCCAAAGCCATATAAGTCTGCTATTTATGAACAAAGGGGATCCCAGAGAAGCATTTACAACCATTTATGCCATAATTGCAGAAGTTGTTTGTAAATAATTTCTGTGAGAAACCTAAAGTTTGTGAAAAAGTGAACAATTTTTTTTTATTTGATAGCATTTGGCGGTGAAATGGTGGAATGAAATATACCAAAATGGGCCTAGATCAATACTTTGGGATGTCTTCTAAAAAAAAATATATATATATATATATATATAGCAAAACAGGAAACAGCACTCTCTGGACTTAAGTAAAAAACAAGTAGTTTATTCAGTAATAACTGAATAAACTACTTGTTTTTTACTTAAGTCCAGAGAGTGCTGTTTCCTGTTTTGCTACATTTCAACTACTCTAGCACCCTGGCCCTTGGAGAACTGTTTGTGAGAGTGCAACTGACTCTTTTTGCCTATATATATATATATATATATATACATGTCAAGGGATATTCAGGTATTCCTGACAGATATCAGGGTTCCAATGTAACTAGCACTCATTTTGAAAACAAGTGGTTTTGAAATAGCAAAGTGCTTCTTGTATTTATTTCCCTATAACTTGCAAAAAAAGCAAAGAACATGTTAACATTGGGTATTTCTAAACTCAGGACAAAATTTAGAAACTATTTAGCATGGTTGTTTTTTGGTGGTTGTAGATGTGTAACAGATTTTGGGGGTCAAATTTAGAAAAAGTGTGTTTTTTTCAAATTTTTCCTCATATTTTATAATATTTTTAATAATAAATTACAAGATATGATGAAAATAATGGTATCTTTAGAAAGTCCATTTAGTGGCGAGAAAAATGGTATATAATATGTGTGGGTACAGTAAATGAGTAAGAGGAAAATTACAGCTAAACACAAACACCGCAGAAATGTAAAAAATAGCCCTGGTCCTTAAGGGAAAGAAATTGAAAAATGGCCTTGGTCCTTAAGGGGTTAAAAATAAAAAACTAGAAATTTGACTGTATAATAATAGCAGTCAGTTTCCTTCACGCGTCTGCGTTTCAGGGCCTGCCAGGGCACAGTGTCACACCAGTGCAACTCATATCTGGTGTAACAGTAGTGTACATTAAAAAAAAAACTAGAAATTTGACTGTGAAATAATAGCAGTCAGTTTCCTTCACGCGTGTGTGTTTCAGGGCCTGCCAGGGCACAGTGTCACACCAGTGCAACTCATATCTGGTGTAACAGAAGTGTACATTAAAAAAAAAACTAGAAATTTGACTGTGAAATAATAGCAGTCAGTTTCCTTCACGTGTGTGCGTTTCAGGGCCTGCCAGGGCACAGTGTCACACCAGTGCAACTCATATTTGGTGTAACAGTAGTGTACATTAAAAAAAAAAAATAGAAATTTGACTGTGAAATAATAGCAGTCCGTTTCCTTCACACATGTGCATTTCAGGGCCTGCCAGGGCACAGTGTCACACCAGTGCAACTCATATCTGGTGTAACAGTAGTGTACATTTAAAAAAAAAAGTGCAACTCATATCTGGTGTAACAGTAGTGTACATTAAAAAAAAAAACTAGAAATTTGACTGTGAAATAATAGCAGTTAGTTTCCTTCACGTGTGTGCGTTTCAAGGCCTGCCAGGGCACAGTGTCACACCAGTGCAACTCATATTTGGTGTAACAGTAGTGTACATTAAAAAAAAAAAAAAATAGAAATTTGACTGTGAAATAATAGCAGTCCGTTTCCTTCACACATGTGCATTTCAGGGCCTGCCAGGGCACAGTGTCACACCAGTGCAACTCATATCTGGTGTAACAGTAGTGTACATTTAAAAAAAAATTTTTTTTTACTGTAATAGATTGAATAGCAGTTAGTTGTCTGCAAGCGTGTGTGTCAGGCCTACAGCGTCTACTCTGCCAACTTCTGCCAGTGCACAGTGCCACTCATATCTGTTGTCACAGTAGCTTGCACGCATAGTACCACTAATCGAAAAAAAAATGACAGGCAGAGGCAGGCTACCCTGCAGGGGCCGTCGTGGTCGTGGTGCTGTGATTCCCTTTGGCCCTAGAATAATGCCCAGTGTTCAGAGGCCACGTACCCTGAACTTGAAAAGTTCTGAGGACATAGTTGACTGGCTAACACAGGACACCCAATCTTCTACAGCTTCTGCTCGGAACCTTGACGCACCATCCTCCTCCAGCTTAGCTTCGGGCACCTCTCAAGTTACCACTTGCCCGCCTGCCGCCACCACTTCACTTTATCTGTCAGAGGAGTTATTTACACATCAGTTGGAAGAAATGAGTGATGCGCAACCATTATTGCCAGAGGATGTAGATAACAGGGATATGTCTCAGTCAGGCAGCATTACACACATGGACTTACGGTGTGATGATGATGATGTTGTACCCGCTGCTGCTTCCTTTGCTGAGTTGTCAGACACAAGTGAAGCGGTTGATAATGACGATGCATTCGTGGATGTCACGTGGGTGCCCGCTAGAAGAGAAGAAGAAAAGGGGGAAAGTTCAGATGGGGAGACAGAGAGGAGGAGGAGATGAGTTGGAAGCAGGGGGAGGTCGTTGCAAGGAGCTAGTGGCACAGTCAGACAGCATGCATAGGCACCCGGGGTCAGCCAGACAGCACGCCAATCAACGCATTCTGTTGCCACCACCAGAATGCCGTCATTGCAGAGCTCAGCAGTGTGGCATTTTTTTGTGTGTCTGCCTCTGACAACAGCGATGCCATTTGCAACCTGTGCCAAAAGAAACTGAGTCGTGGGAAGTCCAACACCCCCCTAGGCACAACTGCTTTGCGAAGGCACATGATCGCACATCACAAACGCCTATGGGATCAACACATGAGTAGAAGCAGCACACAAACTCAAAGCCGCCATGCTCCTCCTGGTCCAGCATCTTCAGCCACATCAACCACTGCTGTCCTCCTTGCCCCCTCTCAACCATCCGCCACTCCGTCTCTCGCCTTGAGCAGTTCCTGCTCATCTGCCCACAGTCAGGTGTCTGTCAAGGACATGTTTGAGCGTAAGAAGCCAATGTCACAAAGTCACCCCCTTGCCCGGCATCTGACAGCTGGCTTGTCTGAACTCTTAGCCCGCCAGCTTTTACCATACAAGTCTGAGGCGTTCCAAAAATTTGTAGCTATTGGGACACCGCAGTGGAAGGTACCCAGCCAAAAATTCTTTGCACAAAAGGCAATCCCCAACCTATACTCGATTGTGCAAAAGGAAGTAATGGCATGTCTGGCACACAGTGTTGGGGCAAGGGTCCATCTGATACCTGGTCTGCAAAGCATGGTCAGGGCAGGTATATCACCTACACTGCGCATTGGGTAAACCTGCTGACAGCTGCCAAGCATGGAATGCGTGGCTCTGCAGAGGAGTTGGTGACACCGCCACGACTTGCAGGCAGGCCTGCTGCCACCTCCTCTACTCCTCCTACTCCATCCTCTTCCATAACCTCCTCGGCTGAGTCCTCTTCTGCTGCTGCGTCTTGCTCCACATTAACGGCACCCCCCCAGCTCCCCAGGTACTATTCCACATCCCGGATACGGCAGTGTCACGCCGTCTTGGGGTTGACTTGTCTGAAAGCAGAGAGTCACACCGGACCAGCACTCCTGTCCACCCTGAACGCACAGGTGGATCAGTTGCTGACTCCGCACCAACTGGAGATCGGCAAAGTGCTTTCTGACAACGGAAGAAATTTGTTGGCGGCATTGAATTTGGGCAAGTTGACACATGTGCCGTGCATGTGTAATCTGATCGTACAACGCTTTGTGCATAAGTACCCAGGCTTACAGGACGTGCTGAAGCAGGCCAGGAAGGTGTATGGCCATTTCAGGCATTCCTACACGGCCATGGCGCACTTTTCAGATACCCAGCGGCGAAACAACATGCCAGTGAGGCGCTTGATTTGCGACAGCCCGACACGTTGGAATTCAACACTCCTAATGTTCGATGTGTATTTGTATGACCGGGGTGCTAGGACAGCCTCTGCGGAGCTGGGAATTTTTTTGCCACGTTACTGGACGCTCATGCGCAATGCCTGTAGGCTCATGCGTCCTTTTGAGGAGGTGACAAACCTAGTCAGTCACACCGAAGGAACCATCAGCGACATCATACCATTTGTTTTCTTCCTGGAGCGTGCCCTGCGAAGAGTGCTGGATCAGGCCGTAGATGAGCGTGAAGAGGAAGAGTTGTGGTCACCATCACCACCAGAAACAGCTTATCAGCATTGCTTGCTGGACCTGCGGCAACGCTGGAAGAGGATTGTGAGGAAGAGGAGTCAGAGGAGGAATGTGGCTTTGAGGAGGAGGAGGAGGAAGACCAACCACAACAGGCATCCCAGGGTGCTCGTTCTCACCCATCTGGTACCCGTAGTGTTGTACGTGGCTGGGGGGAAGAACATACCATCAGTGAGATCACTGAGGACGAGGAACGGGACATGAGTAGCTCGGCATCCAACCTTGTGCAAATGGGGTCTTTCATGCTGTCGTGCCTGTTGAAGGACCCTCGTATAAAAAGTCTGAAGGAGAACGACCTGTACTGGGTGTCCACGCTACTAGACCCCCAGTATAAGCAGAAAGTTCCTGAAATGTTACCTAATTACCGCAAGTCGGAAAGGATGCAGCAGTTCCAAAATAAATTAAAAAGTATGCTTTACACAGCGTATAAGGGTGATGTCACAGCACAACGGAATCTAACAGGGGAAGAGGTGAAAGTAATCCTCCTCCTCCCACAACCACGCCGGCAAGGACAGGACGCTTTACAGATGTGTTGTTGATGGAGGACATGCAGAGCTTTTTAAGTCCTACGCATCGCCACAGCCCTTCGGGGTCCACCCTCAGAGAACTACTCGACCGACAGGTAGCAGACTACCTCACCTTAACTGCAGATATCGACACTCTAAGGAGCGATTAACCCCTTGACTACTGGGTGTGCAGGCTTGACCTGTGGCCTGAGCTATCCCGATTTGCGATAGAACTTCTGGCCTGCCCCGCTTCAAGTGTCCTGTCAGAAAGGACCTTCAGTGCAGCAGGAGGTATTGTCACTGAGAAGAGAAGTCGCCTAGGTCAAAAAAATCTAGATTACCTTAACTTTATTAAGATGAATGAGGGATGGATCCAGAAGGGACTGACAGTGGGTGATACATTCGACTAAAAAAGGCCTTATGAGATGAACTGCCTTGGGCTAAAAATGGTCCACACGCTGCTGTATTTTATCTCTGAATGCCGGATGACTTGCGTGACTTATCCGCCACCAACTAGGGTTCAAGCCGCAATGTTTTAGGGCACTTTCTGCCTGGGAAACAAACATCAATTTTTCTGGCCGATGCTACAGCAGCGGCTGCAACAATTCCTGATTTTTCAGGCATGTGTACATGCCTAATTTTTCTGGCCTCTGGTGCTGCACTGTGGCTTCAAAAACCAAACCAAAAAAAAGGCACATAACAGGGATTAAACTGATAGGAATAGTACTACTTAACACACCACTCCTATCTGGTGGCACATTAGATTGCACGCACAGTGCCCCAAATTTGAAGTAGGAGGTCCGACCAAGCATCTTTTTCCATCTCCCGGTTCCTAAAATCAATGCCATATACACGTCCCCTGATAGGGGACGTAACAGGGATTAAACTGATAAGAATAGAACTACTTAACACACCACTCCTATCTGGTGGCATATTAGATTGCACACGCAGTGCCCCAAATTTGAAGTAGGAGGACCGACCAGGCATCTTTTTCCATCTCTCAGTTCCTAAAATCGATGCCATATACACGTCCCCTGATAGGGGACGTAACAGGGATTAAACTGATAAGAATAGTACTACTTAACACACCACTCGTATCTGGTGGCACATTAGATTGCACGCGCAGTGCCCCAAACTTGAAGTAGGAGGACCGACCAAGAATCTTTTTCCATCTCCCGGTTCCTAAAATTGATGCCATATACACGTCCCCTGATAGGGGACGTAACAGGGATTAAACTGATAAGAATAGAACTACTTAACACACCACTCCTATCTGGTGGCACATTAGATTGCACACGCAGTGCCCCAAATTTGAAGTAGGAGGACCGACCAAGCATCTTTTTCCATCTCCCGGTTCCTAAAATAGGGGACGTAACAGGGATTAAACTGATAGGAATAGTACTACTTAACACACCTTATAATAACGCAGAGAGAGGCAATGCAGAGAGAGGAGTCTGAAGAAGAGGAGTCAGAGGAGGAAGGTAGCTTTGAGGAGGTGGAAGACCAAACACAGCAGGCATCCCAGGGGGCTTGTTGTCACCTTTCGGGGACCCTTGGTGTTGTACGTGGCTGGGTGGAGGAAGAGACCTTCAATGACATCAGTGAGGACAAGGAACGGGACATGGCTAGCTTGGTATCCAACCTTGTGCAAATGGGGAGTTTGTGGTTGTGCAAATGGACTGTTTGCGGTTGTTTGCGGTGCGTTAAACGGGGAGTTTGGTCTCTCACTGTGAAGCGGGCATAACCCTTACACTACCTGATCGATACAACATCATAGCTGATGTTTTAAAGCACGTTATTCCAAACAATTTAGGAATGTTAGGTGATTTATGCCCTTAATGGATTAAAACCAGACTCTGCATCAACTATGTAATTTTCCATGGGAGTTTTGCCATGGATCCCCCTCCGGCATGCCACAGTCCAGGTGTTAGTCCCCTTGAAACAACTTTTACATCACTATTGTGGCCAGAAAGAGTCCCTGTGGGTTTTAAAATTTGCCTGCCTATTGAAGTCTATGGCGGTTCGCCCGGTTTGCCCGTTCACAAACATTTGCGAAAGTTCGCGTTCGCCGCTCACGAACCGAAAATTTTATGTTCGGGACATCACTATCCAATATCCCTGTGCGCAATCAATGGCAGTGAATATTTTGGATCCATGCATCTGTGCTAGGCACTGGTCAATATATGGCACAGGCCAGGCAGACATGTACACTCGTTTGTTTAGCTGTCTTAAGTCAGCACACAAATGCCATTGTCCATTGGGCTTAAGAACACCTAGAATAGGATTATTATAAGAGCTGTGCACCTGTCGGATAATACCTCTTTCTTCCAAGTTCCTTATGATTTCTGCAAGAGAATCATATGAGGCTAAAGGAAGTCTGTATTGTTTAACAAAGACAGGTGCTGCATCGGGATCTGTTTGTATTCTTGCGATGTGCAAGTCTGTAGTACCACAGTCATAAGAATCCCTAGCAAAAATATCCTTGTACTCCATCAGGAGTTCTCACAGCTGTTGGCGTTCATCATCGCTGGAACAGCCATTAGCTAAGGATATTTGCTCTTTGACTATTTGCTGAAATCCTGAAAAGATTTCAGGCTGTCCTATCTCATAGGCTTCTTCCAATCTAGAGGTGAGATCCCCTTGATTATAGTTTACATTTCCCCCATGACTCTGGGTATTGGGGTAATCTTGCTATTTAATTGGCTGATCAAACACTAGAGAGGCTTCTTCAATTTTACAGATGCCTTCCTCTGAGCTGAAGGGATAAATAGACTGAATATTAAATAGACCCTCTGGCATAGATGCAAAGGATTGTTCTATTAATTGTTCTTCAGTTTCCTTCAGGAATCAGCCCAATTACATTATTCTGGAATCCGAAAGTGTAATAACTTGATTCCAGCGCGTATCCTATGGTAGTCCCCTTGGATAATGTTATATCCTGTGGGGTCATGTTATGCACAATAATATGTATTGGGATAGTTCCAATATTCACCAAAGGAGTGTGGGCCATAGTAACACCCAGATTTTGTATTCTATGGGAGAGGCAAATTAGTGTTTCAGAAGTTTTTAATTTCTGACCTCTCTTTACCTGTAAGGGTAAAAGAAATTTATCAGCCCCTGCAGGAATTACAACATTGTTAGACACCTGCATATTCACAGCATATGGCAATTGCTGGTTTGATTTCCGGGCTGCATTTTCATCCTGAAATACTTCAGGGTCCCCCTTTAACCTGCTCCAGAGGCAAGAGTTAATCAAATCTATTTGTATGGCATATCGATGTAAGATATCATTGCCAATGTATATTTGATTATAGGGAGTATTTGAAACTAAAAACAGGTGCTTCACTGACTTATTACCTATAGAGACAGATAATAAACACTTAGCTGTGATGTTATAGCTTTCAAACCTGTCATCCAGGCCGTTGACCCAGTGGTCTTGGGGAGAAAGATATTTAATCACTTTAGGTTCAGCTATCTGTGCTAATAAACCTTCGCTTATATAGCTAGCTTCCTGTTTTAAGTTTAATTTGGCATACTTTCGTCTAGATTTAGAGTTCTGCGCTAGCCATCAAAACCAGCGTTAGGGGCATCTAATGCTGGTTTTGGCCGTCCGCTGGTATTTAGAGTCAGTCAGGAAAGGGTCTGACGCTCACTTCCAAGCCGCGACTTTTCCATACCGCAGATCCCCCTACGCCATTTGCGTATCCTATCTTTTCAATGGGATCTTTCTAACGCTGGTATTTATAGTCTTGGCTGAAGTGAGCATTAGAACTCTAACGACAAGACTCCAGCTGCAGAGAAAAGCTAGGAGTTAAGAGCTTTCTGGGCTAACGCCGGTTCATAAAGCTCTTAACTACTGTGCTCTAAAGTACACTAACACCCATAAACTACCTATGTACCCCTAAACCGAGGCCCCCCCACATCGCCGCCACTCTAATAAAAAATGTTAACCCCTAATCTGCCGACAGCACACCGCCGCAACCTACATTATCCCTATGTACCCCTAATCTGCTGCCCCTAACACCGCCAACCCCTATATTATATTTATTAACCCCTAATCTGCTGCCCCCAACGTCGCCGCCACCTACCTACAATTATTAACCCCTAATCTGCCGACCGGACCTCACCACTAATATAATAAAGTTATTAACCCCTAATCCGCCTCACTCCCGCCTCAATAACCCTATAATAAATAGTATTAACCCCTAATCTGCCCTCCCTAACATCGCTGACACCTAACTTCAAGTATTAACCCCTAATCTGCCGACCGGACCTCACCGCTACTATAATAAATTTATTAACCCCTAAAGCTAAGTCTAACCCTAACACTAACACCCCCCTAAGTTAAATATAATTTTTATCTAACAAAATAAATTAACTCTTATTAAATAAATTATTCCTATTTAAAGCTAAATACTTACCTTTAAAATAAACCCTAATATAGCTACAATATAACGAATAATTATATTGTAGCTATTTTAGGATTAATATTTATTTTACAGGTAACTTTGTATTTATTTTAACCAGGTAAAATAGCTATTAAATAGTTAAAAACTATTTAATAGCTACCTAGTTAAAATAATTGCAAAATTACCTGTAAAATAAATCCTAACCTAAGTTACAATTAAACCTAACACTACACTATCAATAAATTAATTAAATAAAATACCTACAATTATATACAATTAAACCTAACACTACACTATCAATAAATTAATTACATACAAATACCTACAAATAAATACAATTAAATAAACTAACTAAAGTACAAAAAATAAAAAAAGAACTAAGTTACAAAAAATAAAAAAATAATTTACAAACATTAGAAAAAGATTACAACAATTTTAAGCTAATTACACCTACTCTAAGCCCCCTAATAAAATAACAAAGCCCCCCCAAAATAAAAAAATGCCCTACCCTATTCTAAAATACAAATAGAAAAGCTCTTTTACCTTACCAGCCCTTAAAAGGGCCTTTTGTGGGGCATGCCCCAAAGAATTCAGCTCTTTTGCCTGTAAAAAAACATACAATAGCCCCCCCAACATTACAACCCAACACCCACATACCCCTAATCTAACCCAAACCCCCCTTAAATAAACCTAACACTAAGCCCCTGAAGATCTCCCTACCTTATCTTCACCACGCCGGGTATCACCGATCCGTCCAGAGGAGCCTCCAAAGTCTTCATCCAAGCCCATGCGGGGGCTGAAGAAGTCCATCACAGGGCTGAAGAGGTCCATCATCGGGCTGAAGAAGTCCATCATCGGGCTGAAGTCTTGATCCAAGCGGGTGCTGAAGAGGTCCATCATCGGGCTGAAGTCTTGATCCAAGCGGGCGCTGAAGAGGTCCATCATCGGGCTGAAGTCTTCTATCAAGCGGCATCTTCAATCTTCTTTCTTCCGGATCCATCTTCATCCCGCCGACACGGAACATCCTTCCTGGCCGACGACTTCCTGACAAATGACGGTTCCTTTAAGGGACGTCATCCAAGATGGCGTCCCTCGAATTCCGATTGGCTGAATTCCGGTGTTAGGGGCAGCAGATTAGGGGTACATAGGGATAACGTAGGTGGTGGCGGTGTACGGAGCGGCAGATTAGGGGTTAAAAAAAATATGCAGGGGTCAGCGATAGCGGGGGCAGCAGATTAGGGGTTAATAAGTGTAAGTTTAGGGGTGTTTAGACTCGGGTTAGGGTGTTAGGTGCAGACTTAGGAAGTGTTTCCCCATAGGAAACAATGGGGCTGCGTTAGGAGCTGAACTCCTAATTTTTTGCAGGTGTTTTTTTTCAGCTCAAACGGCCCCATTGTTTCCTATGGGGGAATCGTGCACGAGCACGTTTTTGAAGCTTGCCGCATCCGTAAGCACTGCTGGTATTGAGAGTTGCAATGGCGGTAAATTATGCTATACGCTCCCTTTTTGGAGCCTAATGCAGCCCTTCTGTGAACTCTAACTACCAGCGGTATTTAAAAGGTGCGGGAGAAAAAAAGCATGCGTAGCTAACGCACCCCTTTGGCCGCAGAACTCTAAATCTAGCGGTTAGTTTTACCAAGGTTATGCATTTGTATAGGGATAAATAGATCCTCTTTAACTCTCTCAATTCCTGTGAGGTATTGAGCGTGGTCTCCCCCTTAGGGATTCTATGATCCCCCTTGTGGAGAGATATGGTTAATACATCGCCATCTAAGGAAATATATATCTTTCCAGGCGAAATTTTAAAAGTATTACCATCAGAGCCACTTAAAGGGGTTGTCGTGATCGCCCTGCTGCTGATCGCTTTCTCCTCCTTGCATGTGTCGGCGCGGTAGCGCTTCCTTGGTTGCCTAGCAACCCTGTGTCGCACCGGCCCCTTCTGCTGACGTCAGAAGGTCTTCTTATTCTGGCGTCTCCTCTCCTCAGTGCCTGTTTGTTCTCCTTACCCGGCTTGTGAGTACCTTTTGAACTTCTTGGCTTGTTTAACTTCAAACCTGCTTAACCCCTACCTGCCTGAAACCTGTTAACTGGACTTTGCTTGTTTGATAATTCTACTGGTTAACCCCAAACTGCCTGATTACACGTTGCTGGAACTTTGCTTGCTAGACTATTCTACTGATTAACTCCAAACTGCCTGATTACACGTTGCTGGACATTGCTTGTTTAACTATTCTACTGGTTAACCCCAAACTGCCTGATTACACGTTGCTGGACATTGCTTGTTTAACTATTCTACTGGTTAACCCCAAACTGCCTGATTACACGTTGCTGGACATTGCTTGTTTGATAATTCTACTGGTTAACCCCAAACTGCCTGATTACACGTTGCTGGACATTGCTTGTTTGATAATTCTACTGTTTAACCCCAAACTGCCTGATTACATGTTGCTGGACATTGCTTGTTTGATTACTCTTTTGGTTAACCCTATCTACATGGAGTCTCTTCTCCTGACCCTGCTGTGCCAACTTCCAGTTTATTTCAGTGAGTATATTACTGTAGCTGTTGCAGGGTCAGATCCTGGTATATACTCACAGTGCTAGGGTGTTTACAAACCTCATTCTAGCATTTGGGTCTAACTCTGGACTTAACCTATCCTGACAGGGGTCTGATCATCTATTTGTAAAATAGTGATTTCAGGTACAGAGTTATTCCTGAAATGAATCTCCACAGCATCTGGTTTCTCTTCCACCACGTGACAGCTATGCGAGATATACCGGATTGCTCATAATTTATTGGCCGTTTTACTTGTGACCAAATTACATTATTTATGCAATCAATTATGGTGCTTAATCGCTTCAGGAGATCACTACCAATAATTTAACGATCAGTTGGCAGATCCACTGTAATGACAGGGTGTTTTATGACCCTGTTCCCCAATTTAAATTTTAACCAGGCAGTGCCGTAAACTTTTAGGGAGTCACCCCCCAACTACTATTAGAGAACCATCAAATTCTTTTATTTTAGGTTTGTGGGGTGTTAGCTCATTTAGCTGTGTGTAGTACCTGTGGGATAAAATAGTTGCCTTAGACCCAGCATCAATTAATCCCATGATAGGGTAGGAGACTGAATCTTGCAGCTCAGCTAATACATAATATCTCCCTGCAGTTTCTACCATTTCACACATAATATTTGCATTGTCAGACATCTGTGGGCTTCGCCACGTGTTACCTGAATCCGCCATTTTGTTTTCCCGTGCAGAAGGAACTTTGTACCTACCGGTTCCATCTATGATAGGGTTGGTTGGATTCTTGTGTACCGCATCTATGGAAATAAGGTTAAGAGAGTGCTGCAAAGGGAAAGATTGGTTAATGCTTTCAGACCGAGGTTGCTCATCATCACAGCTAAATCGTCCGTTTCCGGTCTGTGGGGAGAGAACATGATTAGTATCATTGATATTTATTATTACATTTTGTATATCTCTCCCCTCCCTTTCAGGTGTTACTGCAGTATTTATGACTGTGCCTGTGGTCCACTGCTGACCACTGGCTGTACCTCTGAAAAAGAATTGTTCTGTTGCTGAGCCGTAGAAGGTTGACTCATATTAGCAAATTGTTCGCTCAACCAATTTAGCTGGGTAAAAAGCATATCTACCTGATTGTACAAGTTACCTCTACCCCTGGGCCTATCATTTGATGCCCCATAATAATGATTCCTGGACCATTGGGTTCCCTCAGAATCAGGGCCGCTATTTCTATTTTGGCGTGGTTGCCCCTGGGGTTCAGCTTGTTCAGAATTAGTACTTTGGGGAGCATTATATACTTGGGTGTCTGGTTACCCTGAGAATATCTTCACCATCTATTGTATCAACCTTTACGTGGGTACCAATTATTTGGTGAGTATTCTCTTTGTGAGTAATTATTCACCTGATTATGTCCCCCACTTTGGTTATAGTCTCTCTGCGCCTCAGCCCGTGTTGGGGAAGGGGCAGAGTTAAACCTCTGTGGAGATGGCCTGTTTTGACTGGCCACCTCCGCGTAGGTTTTCTTTTTAGACTCCAAATTGAGGGGCTTAGGTGACACCCTAGTTTCTGCCACAATTTTGGGTTTTGATTCCCTTTTCACCCCCTGTTCACTGGACTGCTGAATAGAGTATAATTTTGTACTCTCTTTGATCAGCCATTCCAATGAGCAGTCCTCATCAAAATCTCTACCTAAGTTAATTTTGATGGGTGTAGGCAGTGCTTCAAAAAATAAATTTACAAATTCTGAGCAATCAAATCTGGGGTTATCTTCAGCCATGCTGTACGCATTTTTCAATTCAGAAAGGAATTCGATGGGACTCTGATTCGCACTACATTTGAAACTATATACCGCAATTTTCGTGGCAGTTTTAGTGCGATGTTGCCCAAATTCTTTTCTGCATTGTCGTTTTATTTCACACCAGGAATGAATATTCATATCCTTTAGTGAAGTAAAGAATTTGTGATGTTTACTGTCAAATACCCAGGACAAAAATTCAATTTTTAATTTCTCACTTGTAACTTTCATTATAGCTAATGCATTTTCAAAAGCCTCTAAGTGATCAATTACAGATTTTGTTCCCTTATTGGAGAATATAGGTACTGCACCCTGTATGAAAGTAACTATTTTATGGGAATCATATACCTTATTAGACTTATTTTGGGATTCTCTATTAGAATAGAGTTTCCCTCACCCGCACCAGCTGAGTTACAGCAGTTCTCTGGATTTACATCATGAGGTGATTGTCTATTTGGGAAATCTATTTCTGACCCATTAGGGGTCATTTGTCTATACTCTTCCATATATTTTTGTACCTCGTCCCTGACGCGTTCTCTAAGGGAGTTAGCATTATCTGCATTATTCTCACTGTTAATTTAGGGGTTTTCATTATGGCGATATGACCTTTTTAAATCACTTAATTCTCTCTGGCTTTGTGCAAGCTGTTTATTTAATTCTTGTATCTGTGCGAGTAAGTCTATGTTATGCTTATCTAAGGCGGTTAGGTTTTGGGCAAATTCATCCATTTTATTTTTGGCTATTTTTACATCCTCTTCGCATCTGCGTGAGGAACGAATACTACTTTCTAGCTCCTGTATTTGCAATTGTTTGTCTATGACACAAAGCGACATTTCGTCAATAATGCATATCACAAGGGGCCAAGATTTTAGTATTAGTTTGTATCGCTTTTTGAGAGCCTTGCATTGATTAATCATTAATAATTCTTGGAAAAATTCATTTTTTTCATTCCACATATTATTATTAACGGTAATATTTTTAGCCCTATTTTCAAGCATATCCATAAAATCATTTAATTCACCCGCAATATTAAACTTCTCTTTAATGTGGTTTATAATGTCTTTCTTAAGGACCTGACCTTTTGTAAGGGGTATTGTGATGGGACCATTTTCAACGCTATGTACAGAATTAAATGAGTCACTTCTGGCTACAGACATTATATTGGTTTAGTATTTAGTTAAATTAAAACGCTAATACAATTTTTACCAATAAAAAGAGAGAAGAAAAAAAATATTTAAAAAAAAATAATAATATTAATTTTGAAATATGAAAAAAAAAAAAATTATGAATTTTGAAATATGAAAAAAAAAGAATATTTTTATGAATTTTGAAATATTAAAAATTAATATTTTTGATGAATTTTGAAATATGAAAAATTAATATTTTTGATTAATTTTGAAAAAATTAATCTTTAACAATATTTCAATATATCAATATCAATCTCGAAACATGAACATCAGTATTTCAATCTTCAAAAAAAAACTTTTATTTTCAAAATATTAATTTTGAAATATGAATTTTTTTCTCTCTTTTATAATAATTTCTATTTACTACAAATATATTATATCAATATGATAAATTTTAATAATATCTCATGCAAGTACCTCCATACAATATGTCAGTATATTTATAAAAATCTTCAGTAGTGCTCTCCAAATAATATATCACCCTATGGCAGGGTTATAATGTATTTAAGAATTATCCTTTAAAAATATCAACCCTCAATCAATATGCATCTACTAGAAATCATTAAATCAATATAAATATCTGAATTATTTTTATTAGTTAATATCTATGAGCATATTGGAATATATTTGTAATACCAGAATATGACACAATATTATATACGTTTAAAAAGATTATTAAGATATGCTATACTTTTTACAAAACTCATAAAAGTTTACCTTTAAAACCAGTCTTATTTACAAATAGCCTTTCATTCAATTAACACAATGGGATTCTAAGTAAAATACTCAGCTATTTACCAACGCTTTACTCTAACACAATTCTAATTTAAAACATCAGAAATTGTATACATTATGTATGCAAAAACCAAATTCTGACTTATAATTATATATTTTCACAGATAAACAATTTAAAAATTTAGGATTAGTTTAACAGTACACAGGCTATGAAATGCTAGCTTAAAATCCAAACTGCTCTTTAAATTTATTTGCTACAGTAATCTCTTAATACATTACCAAGATGAACACCAATTGATATCCAATATTCCTTAATAGGAATTATCTCACCTCAGAATACCAATAAGTATATTTTGCAATCAATGAGGAAAGGGTAGATCAGGTTTGCCAAAGTAAAAATGGTATCTCACGCCCAGCACACCAGTTATAAGTTAGCCCAGCAAAATCTGTGCTGTTCCTCTCTCTTGCTCTTACTTATATTAGTCCTCTATCATAGGTGAGAAATATGGGTGGCCCTCGTTCTTGTCCCTGCTGATTGGATATCTGGAATATCTTATTTTTAACAGCCTAAAAAGCCTTCTGGCTGTAGTTCTCGCATCATAGCACCGAGGGGCAGCATGACAAACAAACACAGCAATACATTTACTACCCAACATTGAAAGAAAATATTTCTTTAAAATGTGTAATAAATGCCATAATTTCCTTACATTAATAAGTTATATGTTTATATGTACTGTATTATATCACATTATTTATTCTGATCAATTTGACATGAAACACAGTATGCCCTCAACACCATACCATATCAAAACAACTATACTGCTAATTATTCCAAAATTAATAGCATTTATACATCTGTTATATGTATGTATCTACACAAATACAGCCTGTTCTACATCTCCAACAAGTTCTGCCTGCATGAATTCCTCTATGGTCTATCTGAAAAATAGAAAACTTATGTTATATATATGCACACACATGTATTAATTTCTATGCTGTCTTTTAACAATGGGTTTATTGTAATTTCCATTTAATCTATTACAGATTTGAATTTATTTTTCATATATCTATTCACTGCAACAAATATTTATTTAATATAATATGGGTTATTTGAATTATTTCAAACACACATGAAACTATTGGCATTTTTATTATTTTTTCAAAATGTATTTCATTTTACTTATGCCACACAGGGACAGCAAATGTTAACTTGTTTGCTTCCTGCACATAGAGACTTCACAGGAGATAATTTACACAAAGTTGTGAACAGTTATTTCTTAACCCAACATTTCTCCTTCCCCCAAATCTCATCCTACCTTAAAGAAAGTTCCCAGACACTTCGTCTTCATTCACTACACGGGGTAAAGAGTGCTATGAAATTTGCATTTCCTAATTAAGAAGCAAATGTTTCAGTGTCAGAGGGAATCTTTAATTACAAATCTGGTATGGACTTCATGTTCACACTCTAGCTAGAAATGTCTCTTTTGAAGTCATCTTTATGAGTGTCCTGTGTAATTGAAAAAGTGGGGGAGGACTGATTATGGGTTTTAAAGCAATCCTTTACATCAGAATTGCTATTTTACAGCACATCTGATAAAATAGACGGCCTCATATATACACACTTCCTTTTCATATTATTTTCTTTTATATATATTAGTATATATACATATATGTCATTGACCTGTACCCTGACAACCTCTTGTCTTCAAGCCCCACACATCTCTTTCACTTTCAAGTTTTTCATCTTGGTTGACTATAACTTAGACACCAGTACAGGCATTGGAATTAGACAAGTTGGGTACTTTCATTGCAACACTGGCATCTTCTCTGTAATCTCTGAGACAAAGTGCACAATTTATCATAGTGCATGATCTGCTGTAGTGTAATGTTGGCATTTATCATTGCACAAGCATTTCTTGTCAAATGCTTGTGCAATGTTGCCCCCTGCACATTCGCGGCCAATCAGCCGTTAGCAAGGGGTGTCAATCAACCCGATCGTAGCCGATCGGGCTGATTGCTGTCCACTGCCTCAGAGGTGGCGGATAAATTAAAGGGACACTGAACCCAAATTTTTTTCTTTTGTAATTCAGAAAGAGCATGCAATTTTAAGTAACTTTCTAATTTACTCCTATTATCAATTTTTCTTCGTTCTCTTGCTATCATTATTTGAAAAAGAAGGCATCTAATCTTTTTTTTGGTTTTAGTACTCTGGACAGCACTTTTTTGATGAATTTATCCACCAATCAGCAAGGACAACCCAGGTTGTTCACCAAAAATGGGCCGGCATCTAAACTTATATTCTTGCATTTCAAATAAAGATACCAAGAGAATGAAGAAAATTTGATAATAGGAGTAAATTAGAAATTTACTTAAAATTTCATGCTCTATCTGAATCACAAAAGAAATTTTTTGAGTACAGTGTCCCTTTAAGTAGCAGCGGTCTTAAGACCGCTAGATGGGATTACTGTGTTTTCCCGCCATCTTGGTATCAATTGTTTGGCGCAGTTCAACATAATACTTAAGAGTGAGGACCTAAGTCTACATCTTATTTTGGTAGGTTTATGGAACAAGCATACTAGTGGGTCAGAGGGTATATCATATTGAACCACTTTAGTAATTTCTGAAGTCACTAGGTTCCAGTAAGCTTGTATTTTGGGACAGCCCCACCACACATGGAAAATTGTACCAATTTGGCCACAATTTCTCCAACATTTGGCCTGAGAGTTCGGGTATATTTGTGCTATCCTGTGTGGTGTAGGGTACTAGCGAGTGCGACTAAGGAACTTCATGTTGGTTTATCTAAATTTTACTGTAGATGAAGAGGAACTTGTATGTGTTATAATAGTGAGCCATTTTTTTCTGTTGATTGAATTCCCAATTCCTCCTCCCACTTTCGTATGTATGAGGGGAGGTGACCTGAATTATATTGAAGTATCTGTTTGTAAGCTATTGATAAATGGCCCTTGATGTTTGTTTGCTGGTAACAGATATTTTCTAATGGTTTCAATGGATGTAATATGTTTTGTTTGTCCACATGCGTAGTTATAAGATGACTAAGTTGAAAATATTTATACCATTGCTCAAATTGCAGATATAAAGTTAAGCCAATTCTGATCTTGACCGTAGTTTACCTTCTTTAAGGATTTTGTGAAAGGGAAGTAATGTATGTATAGTACTGTGTAACCTAGATTGGGCATGTTATTTTGTTTGGAATATGGGATTTGTCAAAATGGGAGTTAAAGGGGAGGGAACTGTTGATACAGTGGGAAAATAGTTAATAACCCCAAGTTCTTAAAGTTTCAGTTATGAGCGTAGATGTTGTTACTAGGGTCTTCTGTTCTAGTGGGGATGCCCAACACAAACTCCCTAGATTTGGGTGAGAGACTAATGATCTTTTGAGTTTAATCCATTCCTTGTCAGCTTCATTTTTGCACCAATTAATAATTCTTACAAGGTAGGAAGCCTATCTGTAAAATTGAATATTCGAAGCTCCAAACCCTCCTCTACTTTTGAGCATATACAGAGTTTTCATAGAGAACCTTATCATCTGATTGAACCAGATTTAAGAATTTAAAGTTCTTTGTATAGAATGTAGATATTGATTTGGTAGAGGGATAGGTAATGCTTGAAGCAGATACAGTATTTTTGGGAGAATCATCATTTTGACAAAATTTATACAATCTAACCATGAT
Source organism: Bombina bombina (assembly GCF_027579735.1). NCBI lineage: Eukaryota > Metazoa > Chordata > Amphibia > Anura > Bombinatoridae > Bombina > Bombina bombina. The sequence continues at coordinate 618,376,198 of NC_069504.1, forward strand.
ATTGATTTATGTTCCCAGTCTTGAAGATCTTTCTTTATATTTTGTAATAAAGGTGTGTAGTTGAGTGTGAAAATTAGAGTTTTATCTTCAGGAAATTGTATACCTGGATATTTCCCTTCTCCTATTTCATTAAACAACTTCAATAAGTATGGGGTTAATATATCTTTGAAATGATGGTAGTATTGTACTGAGTAGCCATCAGGGGCTGGGCTCTTACCTACATTTAACTCTTTAAGTACCCAAATTAATTCAAGTTGGGTGATAGGGGCGTCTAGTTCTTTTCGTTCGGATGTAAGAGTAGGTAGGGTGCTATTCTGTAAATATTTCTCTAGTTCTGATTAATTTTAAAGCGCTATCTGAATTTGGAGCAATGTTGTAAAGTTTTAAATAGTATTCCCTAAAGTGTTTGCCAATTTCAGGGGTGGTAAGTACATTTTGTTTTTGAGGGGTAATCAGTTTGTGGACGAATGATTTCATTTTCCTTTTTTTTGAGGGCTCTAACTGGGAATTTTTCTGCCCTATTTCCTTCGTAAAATAATTTTTGTTTAAATTTGTGATCAATAATTTGTTGTTCTTGTGCTAAGAGTTCCTTTAATTTGTTTCTAGTAGTAAGCAGGTCTTTTAAAATCTGGGGGTATTTGGGTACCTGCTTATGTTGTAGATCTAAGTTAGATAATTGTGTAGTTAGGTCTAAGTAGTGTTGGCGTGCGACTTTCTTATCTTGTGCTTTAAGTTTTATGAGTTCACCCCTCATAAAACACTTATGGGTCTCCCATAGGGTGAAAATATTGACATCCGGGTAGAATTTATTGTAAAGAACTCTTTCAGTGATTTTGTTAGTGTTTCGGTGTGTTTAAGATTATGTAGCAGTGTATCTTCCATTTCCATATGAATTTAGTGGTTCTAGTGTTTGGCCATCTTTAGTATCACCACAGAGTGGTCGGACCAAGTAGTCGATTTAATTTGGGAGTTGGAAAGAAATGTTAGGCCTAGCTGATTGGTGAAGAAATTGTCCAGTCTACTATACATTTTAGTTGGTGTTGAAAAAAAGGTGTAATCTTTTTTGTCTCCATGAAAATATCTCCAAGAATCATAGAGGTTGTGTTCCCTTAAATTTTTCCATAGAAAATGTGCTGTTTTCTGGGAGACACGAACATTAGGGTTCGAGCTGTCTTTTAATGGCTGAAGTGGGAAGTTGATGTCTCTCCCTAATATAATTACCCCTTTGGCCAAATCTATCATTTTCTGAGACATTTTGTGGAAGAATGGGGTGTGTTTAATATTTGGGGCATAAATGGTAATAAATGTGACTGGAGTACTGTACAGTAATCCAAAAACACCAAGAAATCTCCCCTCTGTGTCCCTAGAGGTTTGTATGTGTTGAAAGGCAATATTTTTATGAAGTAGAATACTCACTCCTCTCTTTTTTTTGAGAGAATGAGTTATGGTAGTGTTGAGTGTATTGGGGGCCTAAATATTTTGGTTCTTTACGTCTAAGAAAATGTGTTTCCTGCAGAAACAGTATGTCTGTCTGCCTTTTATGCAGGTCCAGCAGTGCCATAGACCATTTGTTGGGTGAATTAAAACCCTTGACATTCTGAGAAACTATACAAAGATTACGGGGCATGGTTTATTGCGAATATAGTGTACCTATAGTATGGGATTAAAACATAACAGTGTAGCCACAGAGGGTTTGGATTTTATCATTCCTAAAATGTATGAACTTACTGTACTGTGGATGTCTCATGTACCAAAAAACATAAAACTTTTGTTAAGAACATAAGCAAACAGTATAAAAAATATAAACTTGAAACTTTTAAACAATATATATTGTGCACAAAACATAGTATATCTTCCGTATATTCTTAGGAGGGAATCTAAGAGGAACTTAAACATAGTCAGTTGTAAGAAATTTACGGCTAGATTTAGAGTTTTGTCGGTAACGACCCGCGTAGCTAACGCTGGCTTTTTTCTGGCCGCACCTTTAAAATAACTCTGGTATTGAGAGTCCACAGAATGGCTGCGTTAGGCTCCAAAAAAGGAGCGTAGAGCATATTTAACGCAACTTCAACTCTCGATACCAGAGTTGCTTACGGAAGCGGCCAGCTTCAAAAACGTGGTCGTGCACGATTCCCCCATAGGAAACAATGGGGCTGCTTGAGCTGAAAAAAAACCTAACACCTGCAAAAAAGCCGCGTTCAGCTCCTATCGCAGCCCCATTGTTTCCTATGGGGAAACACTTCCTACGTCTGCACCTAACACCCTAACATGTACCCCGAGTCTAAACACCCCTAACCTTACACTTATTAACCCCTATTCTGCCGTCCCCGCTATCGATGACCCCTGCATATTATTTTTAACCCCTAATCTGCCGCTCCGTAAACCGCCGCTACTTACATTATCCCTATGTACCCCTAATCTGCTGCCCCTAACACCGCCGACCCCTATATTATATTTATTAACCCCTAATCTGCCCCCACAACATCGCCTCCACCTGCCTACACTTATTAACCCCTAATCTGCCGACCGGACTGCACCGCTATTATAATAAAGTTATTAACCCCTAATCCGCCTCACTCCCACCTCAATAACCCTATAATAAATAGTATTAACCCCTAATCTGCCCTCCCTAACATCGCCGACACCTAACTTCAAACATTAACCCCTAATCTGCCGACTGGAGCTCACCGCTATTCTAATAAATGTATTAACCCCTAAAGCTAAGTCTAACCCTAACACTAACACCCCCCTAAGTTAAATATAATTTAAGTCTAACGAAATTAATTAACTCTTATTAAATAAATTATTCCTATTTAAAGCTAAATACTTACCTGTAAAATAAATCCTAATATAGCTACAATATAAATTATAATTATATTATAGCTATTTTAGGATTTATATTTATTTTACAGGTAACTTTGTATTTATTTTAACCAGGTACAATAGCTATTAAATAGTTAAGAACTATTTAATAGCTAAAATTGTTAAAATAATTACAAAATTACCTGTAAAATAAATCCTAACCTAAGTTACAATTAAACCTAACACTACACTATCAATAAATTATTTAAATACAATATCTACAAATAAATACAATGAAATAAACTAAAGTACAAAAAATAAAAAAGAATTAAGTTACAAAAAATAAAAAAATATTTACAAACATTAGAAAAATATTACAACAATTTTAAACTAATTACACCTACTCTAAGCCCCTAATAAAATAACAAAGCCCCCTGAACAGGGCCCTTTGTGGGGCATGCCCCAAAGAATTCAGCTCTTTTGCCTGTAAAAAGAAACATACAATACCCCCCCCCAACATTACAACCCACCATCCACATACCCCTAATCTAACCCAAACCCCCCTTAAATAAACCTAACACTAAGCCCCTGAAGATCTTCCTACCTTATCTTCACCCTGCCAAGTTCACCGATCCGTCCTCGGAAGTCTTGATCCAAGCCTTGGAAGTGTTGATCCAAGCCCAAGCGGGGGGCTGAAGAGTGACGTCCATCCTCGGGCTGAAGTCTGGATCCAAGCGGCGACTGAAGAAATCCATCGCATTCTATTGGCTGTTCCAATCAGCCAATAGAATGCGAGTTCAATCTGATTGGCTGATTGGATCAGCCAATCGGATTGAACTTGATTCTGATTGGCTGATTCCATCAGCCAATCAGAATTTTCCTACCTTAATTCCGATTGGCTGATAGAATCCTATCAGCCAATCGGAATTCGAGGGACGCCATCTTGGATGACGTCCCTTAAAGGAGCCTTCATTCGTCGGTAGTCCGTCGGGCCAGCAGGATGTTCCGCGTCGGAGGTCTGCAAGATGGATCCGGAAGAAAGAAGATTGAAGATGCCGTTGATAGAAGACTTCAGCCGGATCATGGACCTCTTCAGCTCCCACTTGGATGATGACTTCAGCCGGATCATGGACATCTTCAGCCCCCTGCTTGGGCTTGGATCAGGACATCGGAGGAGCTCTTCTGGATCGATCGGTGAACCTGGTATGGTGAAGATAAGGTAGGAAGATCTTCAGGGGCTTAGTGTTAGGTTTATTTAAGGGGGGTTTGGGTTAGATTAGGGGTATGTGGGTGGTGGGTTGTAATGTTGGGGGGGTATTGTATGTGTTTTTTTTACAGGCAAAAGAGCTGAATTCTTTGGGGCATGCCCCGCAAAGGGCCCTGTTCAGGGCTGGTAAGGTAAAAGATCTTTGAACTTTAGTAATTTAGAATAGGGTAGGGCATTTTTTTATTTTGGGGGTCTTTGTTATTTTATTAGGGGGCTTAGAGTAGGTGTAATTAGTTTAAAATTGTTGTAATATTTTTCTTATGTTTGTAAATATTTTTTTATTTTTTGTAACTTAGTTCCTTTTTATTTTTTGTATTTTAGTTAGTTTATTTCATTGTATTTATTTGTAGATATTGTATTTAATTAATGTATTGATAGTGTAGTGTTAGGTTTAATTGTAGGTAATTGTAGGTATTTTATTTAATTAATTTATTGATAGTGTAGTGTTAGGTTTAATTGTAACTTAGGTTAGGATTTATTTTACAGGTTATTTTGTAATTATTTTAACTATTTTAGCTATTGTACCTGGTTAAAATAAATACAAAGTTACCTGTAAAATAAATATAAATCCTAAAATAGCTATAATATAAATATAATTTATATTGTAGCTATATTAGGATTTATTTTACAGGTATTTAGCTTTAAATAGGAATAATTTATTTAATAAGAGTTAATTTATTTCGTTAGATTTAAATTATATTTAACTTAGGGGGGTGTTAGTGTTAGGGTTAGACTTAGCTTTAGGGGTTAATAAATTTATTAGAATAGCGGTGAGCTCCAGTCGGCAGATTAGGAGTTAATGTTTGAAGTTAGGTGTCGGCGATGTTAGGGAGGGCAGATTAGGGGTTAATACTATTTATTATAGGGTTAGTGAGGCAGATTAGGGGTTAATAACTTTATTATAATAGCGGTGCGGTCCGCTCGGCAGATTAGGGGTTAATAAGTGTAGGCAGGTGGAGGCGACGTTGTGGGGGGCAGGTTAGGGGTTAATAAATATAATACAGGGGTCGGCGGTGTTAGGGGCAGCAGATTAGGGGTACATAGCTATAATGTAGCTGGTGGCAGCGTGCGGACGGCAGATTAGGGGTTAATAAGTGTAGGTAGCTGGCGGGGACGTTGTGGGGGGCAGATTAGGGGTTAATAAATATAATATAGGGGTCGGCGGTGTTAGGGGCAGCAGATTAGGGGTACATAAGGATAACGTAGGTGGCGGTCGGCAGATTAGGGGTTAAAAAAATTTAATCGAGTGTCGGCAATGTGGGGGGACCTCGGTTTAGGGGTACATAGGTAGTTTATGGGTGTTAGTGTACTTTAGAGCACAGTAGTTAAGAGCTTTATAAACTGGCGTTAGCCCAGAAAGCTCTTAACTACTGACTTTTTTCTGCGGCTGGAGTTTTGTCGTTAGAATTCTAACGCTCACTTCAGCCACGACTCTAAATACCGGAGTTAGAAAGATCCCATTGAAAAGATAGGATACGCAATTGACGTAAGGGGATCTGCGGTATGGAAAAGTCGCGGCTGAAAAGTGAGCGTTAGACCCTTTCCTGACTGACTCCAAATACCGGCGGTAGCCTAAAACCAGCGTTAGGAGCCTCTAACGCTGGTTTTCACGGCTACCGCCAAACTCCAAATCTAGGCCTTAGTGTTTGTACGCTAACTATTTTTATTTGGCATTTAACTGTGCCAGATAAATAATTTTTATAACTAGTTTTTCATATATTGCTAAGAGTGTTTAATAAAACCAATGTCCAGTATATTTAATAACCACAAGATCCAGTCAATGTTAAACTGGTGTCTCCTTGGGTTATTTTTCACATTGTTATATCACATATAATACTAGTCCTAGGCCATTATCAGGGAGTTTCCCGATCAGAAGCATAGTCTCCCTTCGATAAAGGTGATGTTGGGGTCCCTGTGCGTTGTGGATCTGTACCTTTAGAAGCTTGTCTATGTGACAACCTGCCTTTTCTTGAAGATTGTACAGTGTCCCAAGTTTCTTTCCTCTTTTCTGCTTGGGATCTTGTTACTTCCGATGTTGGTGAGTCTGTAGATATCAAGGTTGGTGGTTCTAAGTCCAGCATTTTGCAGAATTGAAGTATTTCTTGAGGTTTTGAACATATAATTCTCTGGTTATTGTGGATAACCATAAGTTGTAGTGGGAATCCCCACCTGTATGGGATTCACTTGTTTCTGAGCATTACTGTCAAGGGGGACAGTTATTTCCGTCTTTGTAATGGGCGTATGGAGAGGTCAGCATAAAATTGTAGTACCACTCCGCGGAACCGCTGTCATAAGATTTTCTTTCTCCCGAAAATTTTTACATTTTATAATAATGTCCCTGGGAGGTGCCGTGTCTGGGGGTTTAGGCCTCAGCGCCCTATGTGCTCTCACCCATTGTATATTTGCCGCATTAGGGTAATCTAGTAGGTCTTAAAAAAAAGAGCTGAGAGGTAGACAGGAAAGTCTTTTGGGAGAACAGACTCAAGTGCTCCACGTATTCTCACAATTTTCCTTCTACTCATGTTCTCCATATCCTCCATTTTGTCTTGCAAAGAGGAGATTAAGTCTGTTTGATGTTCTATTGTCTCTTGCATAGTTGATAACTCCTCTTGAACTGTGTCACTATTGTCTTCTAAAGCCTCCACCCGAAACCCCAGTGTATGCATATCTGCCTAGATTTAGAGTTCTGCGTTAGCCGTCAAAAGCAGCGTTAAGGGGTCCTAACACTGCTTTTGGCCGCCCGCTGGTCTTTAGAGTCAGGCAGAAAAGGATCTAACGCTCACTTTCAAGCTGCGACTTTTCCATACCGCAGATCCCCTTACGCCAATTGCGTATCCTATCTTTTCAATGGCATCTTCCTAACTCTGGTATTTAGAGTCTTGGCTGAAGTGAGCAGTAGACCCTCTACCGACAAGACTCCTAACGCCCATGGAAAGGCTGTAGTTAAGAGCTTTATGGGCTAATGCCGGTATATAAAGCTCTTAACTACAGTGCTCTAAAGTACACTAACACCCATAAACTACCTATTTACCCCTAAACCGAGGTCCCCCCACTTCGCCGCCACTATAATAAATATTTTTAACCCCTAATCTGCCGACTGCACATCGCCGCCACCTACATTATCCCTATGAACCCCTAATCTGCTGCCCCTAACATCGCCGACCCCTATATTATATTTATTAACCCCTAATCTGCCCCCCCAAAAGTCGCCGCCACCTAACTTCAAGTATTAACCCCTAATCTGCCGACCGGACCTCACCACTACTAAAATAAATTAATTAACCCCTAAAGCTAAGTCTAACCCTAACACCCCCCTAAATTAAATATAATTTTAATCTAACAAAATAAATTAACTCTTATTAACTAAAGTATTCCTATTTAAAACTAAATACTTACCTGTAAAATAAACCCTAATATAGCTACAATATAATGGATAATTATATTGTTGCTATTTTAGGATTTAGATTTATTTCACAGGCATTTTTGTATTTATTTTAACTAGGTACAATAGCTATTAAATAGTTATTAACTATTTAATAGCTACCTAGTTAAAATAATTACAAAATTACCTGTAAAATAAATCCTAAGCTAAGTTACAATTAAACCTAACACTACACTATCATTAAATTAATTAAATAAATTAACTACCAATACCTATAATTAAATAAACTAAACTAAATTACAAAAAAAACAACATTAAATTACAGAAAATAAAAAAATATTACAAGAATTTTAAACTAATTACACCTACTCTAAGCCCCCTAATAAAATAATAATAAAAAAATAATAAAAGTTCCTACCCTATTCTACATTACAAAGTAATCAGCTCTTTTACCAGCCCTTAAAAGGGCTTTTTGCAGGGCATGCCCCAAAGTAATCAGCTCTTTTTCCTGTAAAAAAAAATACAACCCCCCCAACAGTAAAACCCACCACCCACATACCCCTACTCTAACCCACCCAAACCCCCCTTAAATAAACCTAACACTACCCCCCTGAAGATCTCCCTAAGTCTTCATCCTATCCGGGCAGAAGAGGACATCCGGACCGGCAGACATCTTCATCCGAGCGGCATCTTCTATCTTCATCCATCTGATGAGGAGCGGCTCCATCTTCAGAACATCCTTCTTCACTGACGACTAACCAACGAATGAAGGTTCCTTTAAGTGAAGTCATCCAAGATGGTGTCCCTTGAATTCTGATTGGCTGATAGGATTCTATCAGCCAATTGGAATTAAGGTAGGAAAAATCTGATTGGGTGATTCAATCAGCCAATCAGATTCAAGTTCAATCCGATTGGCTGATCCAATCAGCCAATTGGATTGAGCTTGCATTCTATTGGCTGTTCCAATCAGCCAATAGAATGCGAGCTCAATCCGATTGGCTGGTTGGATCAGCCAATCGGATTGAACTTGAATCTGATTGGCTGATTGAATCAGCCAAACAGATTTTTCCTACCTTAATTCCGATTGGCTGATAAAATCCTATCAGCCAATCGGAATTTGAGGGACGCCATTTTGGATGCCATCACTTAAAACAACCTTCATTCGTAGGGTAGTCGTCGGTGAAGAAGGATGTTCCGTGCCGGAGGTCTTGAAGATGGAGCCGCTCCTCGTCGGATGGATGAAGATAGAAGATGCCGCTTGGATAAAGATGTCTGCCGGTCCGGATGTCCTCTTCTGCCCGGGAAGGATGAAGACTTCTGCCGGTCTGGATGTCCTCTTCTGCCCCATCGGATGAAGACTTAGGCTCGACTGGGTGAAGACGACTCAAGGTAGGGAGATCTTCAGGGGGGTAGTGTTAGGTTTATTTAAGGGGGGTTTGGGTGGGTTAGAGTAGGGGTATGTGGGTGGTGGGTTTTAATGTTGGGGGGGTTGTATTTTTTTTTTTACAGGCAAAGGAGCTGATTACTTTGGGGCATGCCCCGCAAAAAGCCCTTTTAAGGGCTGGTAAAAGAGCTGATTACTTTGAAATGTAGAAAAGGGTAGGGACTTTTATTATTTTGTTTTTTTTTATTTTATTAGGGGGCTTAGATTAGGTGTAATTAGTTTAAAATTCTTGTAATATTTTTTATTTTCTGTAATTTAGTGTTTGTTTTTTTTTGTAATTTAGTTTAGTTTATTTAATTGTATTTAATTGTAGGTATTAGTAGTTAATTTATTTAATTAATTTAATGATAGTGTAGTGTTAGGTTTAATTGTAACTTATTTTAGGATTTATTTTACAGGTCATTTTGTAATTATTTTAACTAGGTAGCTATTAAATAGTTAGTAACTATTTAATAGCTATTGTACCTAGTTAAAATAAATACAAAGTTGCCTGTAAAATAAATATAAATCCTAAAATAGCTACAATATAGATATTCGTTATATTGTAGCTATATTATGGTTTATTTTACAGGTAAGTATTTAGTTTTAAATAGGAATACTTTAGTTAATAAGAGTTAATTTATTTCGTTAGATTAAAATTATATTTAATTTAGGGGGGTGTTAGGGTTAGACTTAGCTTTAGGGGTTAATACATTTATTATAGTAGCGGCAAGGTCCGGTCGGCAGATTAGGGGTTAATACTTGAAGTTAGGTGGCGGCAACGTTGGGGGGGCAGATTAGGGGTTAATAAATATAGGGGTCGGCGATGTTAGGGGCAGTAGATTAGGGTTTCATAGGGATAATGTAGGTGGTGGCGAGGTCCGGTACGAGATTAGGGGTTAATAAGTTTAGTTAGGTAGCGGCGATGTTGGGGGGGCAGATTAGGGGTTAATAAATATTATGTAGGGGTCGGCGATGTTGGGGGCAGCAGATTATAGGTTCATAGGGATAATGTAGGTGGCGGCGGTGTCCGGAGCGGCAGATTAGGGGTTAATTGTGTAATGCAGGTGTCAGCGATAGCGGGGGCGGCAGATTAGTGGTTAATAAGTGTAAGGTTAGGGGTGTTTAAACTCTGGGTTCATGTTAGGGTGTTAGGTGCAGACTTAGAAACTGTTTCCCCATAGGAAACAATGGGGCTGCGTTGGGAGCTTAACGCTGCTTTTTTGCAGGTGTTTTTTTTCAGCCCAAACTGCCCCATTGTTTCCTATGGGGGAATCGTGCACGAGCAGGTTTTGCCTGAGGGTTGAAGTGGCGGTAAATTCATCTCAACGCACCCTTTTTGGAGCCTAACGCAGCCCTTCAGACAACTCTAAATACCAGCGTTGTTTGGAAGCAGCGGTAGGAAAAAAAGCTGCGTTAGCTACGCAGGTCTTTACCGACAAACTCTAAATCTAGGCCAATCTGTTTTAGATCAAGTAATTCTTCTCTTATGCATGTCCTGAATATCTTGGCAATATCTTGGGTAGAGACTAAAGAGGAGAGGATATGTGTAGGGATTTGAGTGTGTTCTTCTATATCCATTGTGGAATTACCTTGGGAAATAGCTACCTGTCTAGGAGACTTGTCATTTGTGGTTGGACCCTCTGCATTTTTCTGTTCAGAGGGGCTGAAAAATGAGCTTACTGTTTGCCCTTTGGGATGTAAGGGTTTAGTGGATTTTATTGTTCTTATATTTTTCTTAGACGCCATTTTGTAAATATCTGTCAATTTTCAGGTCACAAATGGAAATAAGGACAGTAGTTGGTAATATCTTCCAATGAAATTATATTGCTATAGAGATCACAAGTACAGTGGCATTGACTCCCTTAGTTGTTGTAGTTTTAAATGTTTCCACTTTGCTGCACCTTGATTTTAAAAGAGGAAAGGCTGTCTGAATATCTTGTACTGTCAGCAATATAGGAGTAGGAATGCAAAGACTGCAAGTGAATTTAAATTAAATTCCTGAAATGCTGTATTCTCAAATTCTGGAGTTTTGATTTTGAGAGTAGAAAGATTGGCTGGGTATGAGGATTTAGGAAGTCTTCTAGTACAAGGTTCAAGTAGACTTTTGAATAGTGAGCTAAGTCTCTTTATCGTGCAGTTTGTGGGTTTTCTGCAGTTGTGTTCATAAATAACAAACAGCTATGGGAAGCTTTGTTCCTACCCATAGAGGACATAACAGGGTATAATTATGTGTAATCCCACTCACTGTGAGGTGAAGCCGGTGCTTCGGTGTCTCTACTGCACCACTAAATATCCAAGATGGCGACCGGCCCTTTTCCACTCTGTGCTATGGAGCCGTTTTCTCTCAGTAAGCCTTTTCTTGGTCCGGAATCAACCGGAGTGGTAGTCAAGGAGGCACAAACTGTTCCTCAGTCGATTACACCATGTTTTGTGCATGCAGGCTTCCAATAACCGGTGAAATATAGCGTGTCTGATGTTCCTCAATCCGGAGCTCCGGACTTAAGCAGCACAACATTGTGCTGATTTTCATACTCCTAACCAAGCCGCAAAGTATCAGATGTAGACCCAGGTCTTCAAATTCTTGCTGCTATTGTTTGTGTAATCTGTCTTTGCATATGCAAGGAAGGGGAGAGGGGTGGAGTGTCTGCTCTTTCTGCTGTCCCAGCCCCTTTCACAGGGTGTCCCAGCCTAACCTCATCAACAGTGCTAAACTGGGAGCTTTTACGTAAGTTTTTAAAAGGATTTATACTGGATTTATAATTAAGTATCTGGGCATATTCTTCTTTATAGTAGTTTCTATTACATGCAGTTATATGAAAATTGAAATCATACAATTCTGCCCTCAGTCTGGCAAAACAAGTCTAGTACTCCTCTCTTAGGTTAACTCACACATCCAACCCCAGAGGGCTGTTCTCAACCTTTAACTCCCTTCTAAATCTAACTGCACCTCCACCCACTACCAAACTCACTGCTTAGATTGTTGCTGATCACTTCAAAAATAAAATTGATACAATGAGAAAAGACATCTACCATCCACACCCCTCAAACACAGCCCTCATACCCACCCCTTATATTAACAAAACTCTCTGCTAATTTCCTACTCTAACAAAGGAAGACGTTTTATTACTACTATCTTTGGCTAATCTCACAATCTGACCACTTGATCCTATTCCTTCATGACTTCTTCCCTCTCGCTCTCACTAAACCTTGCCCTAACTCATTTCTTTAACCAGTCTTTCACAGCTGGCACATTTCCTTACACATTCAAGCATGCATCAATCACACCAATCCATTTGCTTGACCCCTCCACCCCTTCTAACTATTGACCTTTCTCCTTACTTCCCTTTGCTTCCAAATTATTGGAACGACTGGACTATAATCGCCTATATTCATTTCTCACAACTAACTCCTTACTTGATACACTAGACCCTGGTTTCCACCTTACACACTCAACAAAAACCACACTCACTAAAGTAAAAAATTATCTATTATCAGCTAAAGCAAAGCGACACTACTCCTTGCTAAAAATGTTTTACCTATCCGCTGCTTTCGACACACAGTTGACCATGCTCTCCTCTAACAAATCCTACATGTATTTGGCATCCAAGACACAGCCCTCTCCTCCTTTGCTTTATTGCTCTCAAACTGCACATCGGCTTGTCACCATGGTTAACGGGACTCAGAATGACTTGAGTAACAGCTTATTTATACTGTATATATATTCTGTACACCCTATAGTGCAGCTAAAAGGGATTAGGATAGAGCGCTGTACAAGGCTCCAGTACAACACAGTTTCTTCTGTTTAGCGCGCCTTCCCTGCCAGACTCCTCAATGGATTAGTGTGGTACTGTTCCTCCAGCTATCTGCTTATCTGCACACTATACTGCTTTTGCAGTGTAGGTCAGAATCTCTACTAGTAGCAGGTCACATAGGAGCAAGGTTTAAATGTTTGCAGAGGACAGATCTATGGAATACTGCCTTTGGTGCTTCTTTTCTAATAATTTGCCTATTTTTTTATTTATTTTTTAATTTGCTGTACCGGTTTTCAAATGTGTTGGATTCCAATTCAATCCTAAGTGACAAAAAAAAAATGTTTTTACATGTAAAAATTATTTTACATCTCCAAAGTTTGCTGAAATATTTTCTACTAGCTCATCCAGTTATACACCTCAGCACAATGTTTTGATTCATTCTCTGCCATGCTGTATTACTTTATTATTGCCTGGGGAGAAAAATCTAATTTGTTATTATTAAAAACAGTGAACAATTATACCAATGTTTTTGACTGTTCACTCCACCCTGAAATTAATTAATGCAATTCCTACTATCGGTTAATAAAGATGATGCTTATGCTAGATTCATTGCCATGTAATGCAAGACAAACATGTGAAGAAGATCGTGCCTCCACATTATCCTAAAGAGACACTGTACCAGGACTTGGTAAAAAATAACATGATTTGTCAAAACAGATATATTTTTCTAGGGAAATTATTTTTAAAAAATCTATTATTTCCTAATATGATAAAAATAAAAACATAATCATAACTTACCTTAGTTTTTTTTTATATAACAAGTGATCTTAGATACATAGAAATATATACATTTATATATTTATTTATATATATGTATACACACAAACATAATATTTAATAAAAAAAAAATTTACTTTCTTAAATAGGTCACTTAAGACACAAACTCAGAGGACAGGGCATGGTTTTACTAATAACTTACATTTCTTTCATGTAATTAGCAAGAGTCCATGAGCTAGTGACGTATGGGATATACATTCCTACCAGGAGGGGCAAAGTTTCCCAAACCTCAAAATGCCTATAAATACACCCCTCACCACACCCACAATTCAGTTTTACAAACTTTGCCTCCTATGGAGGTGTTGAAGTAAGTTTGTGCTAGATTCTACGTTGATATGCGCTCCGCAGCAAGTTGGAGCCCGGTTTTCCTCTCAGCGTGCAGTGAATGTCAGAGGGATGTGAGGAGAGTATTGCCTATTTGAATGCAGCGATCTCCTTCTACGGGGTCTATTTCATAGGTTCTCTGTTATCGGTCGTAGAGATTCATCTCTTACCTCCCTTTTCAGATCGACGATATACTCTTATTTATATACCATTACCTCTACTGATTCTCGTTTCAGTACTGGTTTGGCTTTCTACAAACATGTAGATGAGTGTCCTGGGGTAAGTAAATCTTATTTTCTGTGACACTCTAAGCTATGGTTGGGCACTTTGTTTATAAAGTTCTAAATATATGTATTCAAACATTTATTTGCTTTGACTCAGAATGTTCAACATTCCTTATTTTTAGACAGTCAGTTTCATATTTGGGATAATGCATTTGAATTAATCATTTTTTCTTACCATCAAAAATTTGACTCTTTTTTCCCTATGGGTTGTTAGGCTCGCGGGGGCTGAAAATGCTTCATTTTATTGCGTCATTCTTGGCGCAGACTTTTTTGGCGCAAAAAATCTTTTCCGTTTCCGGCGTCATACGTGTCGCCGGAAGTTGCGTCATTTTTTAACGTTATTTTGCGCCAAAAATGTTGGCGTTCCAGAAGTGGCGTCATTTTTGCCGCCAAAAGCATTTAGGCGCCAAATAATGTGGGTGTCTTATTTGGCGCTAAAAAAAAAAAAAAATGTGGGCGTCGCTTTTGTCTCCACATTATTTAAGTCTCATTTTTCATTGCTTCTGGTTGCTAGAAGCTTGTTCTTTGGCATTTTTTCCCATTCCTGAAACTGTCATTTAAGGAATTTGATCAATTTTGCTTTATATGTTGTTTTTTCTCTTACATATTGCAAGATGTCTCACGTTGCATCTGAGTCAGAAGATACTTCAGGAAAATCGCTGTCTAGTGCTGGACCTACCAAAGCTAAGTGTATCTGCTGTAAACTTTTGGTAGCTATTCCTCCGGCTGTTGTTTGTATTAATTGTCATGACAAACTTGTTAATGCAGATAATATTTCCTTTAGTAAAGTACCATTGCCTGTTGTAGTTCCTTCAACATCTAAGGTGCAGAATGTTCCTGATAACATAAGAGATTTTGTTTCTGAATCCATCAAGAAGGCTATGTCTGTTATTTCTCCTTCTAGTAAACATAAAAAATCTTTTAAAACTTCTCTCCCTACAGATGAATTTTTAAATGAACATCATCATTCTGATTCTGATGATTCTTCTGGTTCAGAGGATTCTGTCTCAGAGATTGATGCTGATAAATCTTCATATTTATTTAAAATGGAATTTATTCGTTCTTTACTTAAAGAAGTACTAATTGCTTTAGAAATAGAGGATTCTGGTCCTCTTGATACTAATTCTAAACGTTTAGATAAGGTATTTAAATCTCCTGTGGTTATTCCAGAAGTTTTTCCTGTTCCTAATGCTATTTCTGAAGTAATTTCCATAGAATGGGATACATTGGGTAATTCATTTACTCCTTCTAAACGTTTTAAGCGATTATATCCTGTGCCGTCTGACAGATTAGAATTTTGGGACAAAATCCCTAGAGTTGATGGGGCTATTTCTACCCTTGCTAAACGTACTACTATTCCTACGTCAGATGGTACTTCCTTTAAGGATCCTTTAGATAGGAAAATTGAATCCTTTCTAAGAAAAGCTTATCTGTGTTCAGGTAATCTTCTTAGACCTGCTATATCATTGGCTGATGTTGCTGCAGCTTCAACTTTTTGGTTGGAAACTTTAGCGCAACAAGTAACAGATCATGATTCTCATAATATTATTATTCTTCTTCAGCATGCTAATAATTTTATCTGTGATGCCATTTTTGATATTATTAGAGTTGATGTCAGGTTTATGTCTCTAGCTATTTTAGCTAGAAGAGCTTTATGGCTTAAGACTTGGAATGCTGATATGGCTTCTAAATCAACTCTACTTTCCATTTCTTTCCAGGGTAACAAATTATTTGGTTCTCAGTTGGATTCTATTATCTCAACTGTTACTGGTGGGAAAGGAACTTTTTTACCACAGGATAAAAAATCTAAGGGTAAAAACAGGGCTAATAATCGTTTTCGTTCCTTTCGTTTCAACAAAGAACAAAAGCCTGATCCTTCATCCTCAGGAGCAGTTTCAGTTTGGAAACCATCTCCAGTCTGGAATAAATCCAAGCCTGCTAGAAAGGCAAAGCCTGCTTCTAAGTCCACATGAAGGTGCGGCCCTCATTCCAGCTCAGCTGGTAGGGGGCAGGTTACGTTTTTTCAAAGAAATTTGGTTCAATTCTGTTCACAATCTTTGGATTCAGAATATTGTTTCAGAAGGGTACAGAATTGGTTTCAAGATGAGACCTCCTGCAAAGAGATTTTTTCTATCCCGTGTCCCAGTAAACCCAGTGAAAGCTCAAGCATTTCTGAATTGTGTTTCAGATCTAGAGTTGGCGGGAGTAATTATGCCCGTTCCAGTTCCGGAACAGGGGATGGGGTTTTATTCAAATCTCTTCATTGTACCAAAGAAGGAGAATTCCTTCAGACCAGTTCTGGATCTAAAAATATTGAATCGTTATGTAAGGATACCTACGTTCAAAATGGTAACTGTAAGGACTATCTTGCCTTTTGTTCAGCAAGGGCATTATATGTCCACGATAGATTTACAGGATGCATATCTGCATATTCCGATTCATCCAGATCATTATCAGTTCCTGAGATTCTCTTTTCTGGACAAGCATTACCAGTTTGTGGCTCTGCCGTTTGGCCTAGCTACAGCTCCAAGAATTTTTACAAAGGTTCTCGGTGCCCTTCTGTCTGTAATCAGAGAACAGGGTATTGTGGTATTTCCTTATTTGGACGATATCTTGGTACTTGCTCAGTCTTTACATTTAGCAGAATCTCATACGAATCGACTTGTGTTGTTTCTTCAAGATCATGGTTGGAGGATCAATTTACCAAAAAGTTCATTGATTCCTCAGACAAGGGTGACCTTTCTGGGTTTCCAGATAGATTCAGTGTCCATGACTCTGTCTTTAACAGACAAGAGACGTCTAAAATTGATTTCAGTTTGTCGAAACCTTCAGTCACAATCATTCCCTTCGGTAGCCTTATGCATGGAAATTCTAGGTCTTATGACTGCTGCATCGGACGCGATCCCCTTTGCTCGTTTTCACATGCGACCTCTACAGCTCTGTATGCTGAATCAATGGTGCAAGGATTACACAAAGATATCTCAAATAATATCTTTAAAACCGATTGTACGACACTCTCTAACGTGGTGGACAGATCACCATCGTTTAATTCAGGGGGCTTCTTTTGTGCTTCCGACCTGGACTGTAATTTCAACAGATGCAAGTCTCACGGGTTGGGGAGCTGTGTGGGGATCTCTGACGGCACAAGGAGTTTGGGAATCTCAGGAGGTGAGATTACCAATCAATATTTTGGAACTCCGTGCAATTTTCAGAGCTCTTCAGTCTTGGCCTCTTCTGAAGAGAGAATCGTTCATTTGTTTTCAGACGGACAATGTCACAACTGTGGCATACATCAATCATCAAGGAGGGACTCACAGTCCTCTGGCTATGAAAGAAGTATCTCGAATTCTGGTTTGGGCGGAATCCAGCTCCTGTCTAATCTCTGCGGTTCATATCCCAGGTATAGACAATTGGGAAGCGGATTATCTCAGTCGCCAAACGTTGCATCCGGGCGAATGGTCTCTTCACCCAGAGGTATTTCTTCAGATTGTTCAAATGTGGGAACTTCCAGAAATAGATCTGATGGCGTCTCATCTAAACAAGAAGCTTCCCAGGTATCTGTCCAGATCCCGGGATCCTCAGGTGGAGGCAGTGGATGCATTATCACTTCCTTGGAAGTATCATCCTGCCTATATCTTTCCGCCTCTAGTTCTTCTTCCAAGAGTAATCTCCAAGATTCTGAAGGAATGCTCGTTTGTTCTGCTGGTAGCTCCGGCATGGCCTCACAGGTTTTGGTATGCGGATCTGGTCCGGATGGCCTCTTGCCAACCGTGGACTCTTCCGTTAAGACCAGACCTTCTGTCGCAAGGTCCTTTTTGTCCATCAGGATCTGAAATCCTTAAATTTAAAGGTATGGAGATTGAACGCTTGATTCTTGGTCAAAGAGGTTTCTCTGACTCTGTGATTAATACTATGTTACAGGCGCGTAAATCTGTATCTAGAGAGATATATTATAGAGTCTGGAAGACTTATATTTCTTGGTGTCTTTCTCATCATTTTTCTTGGCATTCTTTTAGAATACCGAGAATTTTACAGTTTCTTCAGGATGGTTTAGATAAGGGTTTGTCCGCAAGTTCCTTGAAAGGTCAAATCTCTGCTCTTTCTGTTCTTTTTCACAGAAAGATTGCTATTCTTCCTGATATTCATTGTTTTGTACAAGCTTTGGTTCGTATAAAACCTGTCATTAAGTCAATTTCTCCTCCTTGGAGTTTGAATTTGGTTCTGGGGGCTCTTCAAGCTCCTCCGTTTGAACCTATGCATTCATTGGACATTAAATTACTTTCTTGGAAAGTTTTGTTCCTTTTGGCAATCTCTTCTGCCAGAAGAGTTTCTGAATTATCTGCTCTTTCTTGTGAGCCTCCTTTTCTGATTTTTCATCAGGATAAGGCAGTGTTGCGAACTTCTTTTGATTTTTTACCTAAAGTTGTGAATTCCAACAACATTAGTAGAGAAATTGTGGTTCCTTCATTATGTCCTAATCCTAAGAATTCTAAGGAGAAATCGTTGCATTCTTTGGATGTTGTTAGAGCTTTGAAATATTATGTTGAAGCTACTAAGTCTTTCCGTAAGACTTCTAGTCTATTTGTTATCTTTTCCGGTTCTAGAAAAGGCCAGAAAGCTTCTGCCATTTCTTTGGCATCTTGGTTGAAATCTTTAATTCATCTTGCCTATGTTGAGTCGGGTAAAACTCCGCCTCAAAGGATTACAGCTCATTCTACTAGGTCAGTTTCTACTTCCTGGGCGTTTAGGAATGAAGCTTCCATTGATCAGATTTGCAAAGCAGCAACTTGGTCCTCTTTGCATACTTTTACTAAATTCTACCATTTTGATGTATTTTCTTCTTCTGAAGCAGTTTTTGGTAGAAAAGTACTTCAGGCAGCGGTTTCAGTTTGAATCTTCTGCTTATGTTTTTCATTAAACTTTATTTTGGGTGTGGATTATTTTCAGCAGGAATTGGCTGTCTTTATTTTATCCCTCCCTCTCTAGTGACTCTTGTGTGGAAAGATCCACATCTTGGGTAATCATTATCCCATACGTCACTAGCTCATGGACTCTTGCTAATTACATGAAAGAAAACATAATTTATGTAAGAACTTACCTGATAAATTAATTTCTTTCATATTAAGAATGGTGTAGTATCTCACTAGGAGATACGAAGGCGCGCTGCTATAAATAATACAAAACATGCAAAATGCAAATAATGATAGGAACCCCAAAAAAACAATAAAAGGTCCCACAGATAGTTACTCCGTTCTTGCCGAGTATGTCTTACTCGGTTATCGACTCTAAGATGAAATAATGACAGTCCTATATCGGTCTGGTGGTCTTGTTCGTCCAAAGGTTCCTGTGTAGGCAGCTCCTCTTGTTCCCAGAGAGCAGGGATATCACTGTTTTAGAAAGAGAAATGGAGAGGGCGCCACATAGCGTGATATTGTTTCACAAAGGATGATACAACAAGCAAAATGGTAATGCGCTTACCGGAGACTGTGGTACTGTGCTGTGACCAGTACTGAATCGCCTGCTAGCACTTATGTCAGTGGCTAGTACACTGTCAGATATGATTCCTCCCGGGGCTTTCTCCTGGGGCCAAGGAATTGTGCTGTAGGCGTTTTTGTGTTCAGCAACAATGGTGTGTTGCTCAATTGGATTTAAACCATAAAATAGAGTGTACAACTTCCAAAGTTTAAAAGAATTTCAAATCAGCTTTATTATAACGCGTTTCTCAACCGCCAAGGGTCGTTTCTTCAGATATCAAAGCGCTTTGATATCTGAAGAAACGACCCTTGGCGGGTAAAAGAGCTAAATGCCCTTTTAAGGGCAATGCCTAAACAAACGCCCTTTTAAGGGCAATGCCTAAACAAACGCCCTTTTTAGGGCAATGGGTAGTTTAGGTATTTTAGTGTTAGGTTCTTTTATTTTGGGGGGTTTGGTGGGTGGAGGTGTTTACTGTTAGGGGGGACTTTGTGTATTTTTTGTAAAAGAGCTGATTATCCTAGGGCAATGCCCTGCAAAAAGCCATTTTAAGGGCTACTGGTAGTTTATTCTTAGAGTAGGGGGTGTTTTTATTTTTGGGGGGCCTTTTTATTTTCATAGGGATAAGGTTTAATTTTGTAAAATTTGGCAATTTGATTTTTTATTTTCAGTAATGTTAGCCTTTTTTTATTATTTGTAAACTTATTTTTCTTATTTTTTGTAACTTTAAAATGTATTAGTTTATGTAATTTGGGTTAATTTAAGGGGGTGTTAGGTTAAGGGGTATTAGGTTAGGGGGTGTTTGGTTAGGGTGCTTAGTTATTTAAATAGCTATTTGGGTTTTGGCGGTTTAAGGGGTTAATAAGTTAATTAGGTTTATTGCAATGTAGGAGTTTTGCGGTTTAGGGGTCAATAGGGTAAATAGGTTTATTGCAACATGGGGGTTTTGCGGTTTAGGGGTTATTATTTTAATTATGTTTATTGTGATATTTAAGACAGTAGTCCATTATAATAGTATTGCTACACCTGTAGCTTAAATATTTATATAAAAGAAGAGTTACAAAATAGGTTGTTTCTACATCTGTAGTTTAAAAATTATTAGACTGCTCTCTGGGCAGGCTTATCGACTGGCTTGACAATAATTTTGTTATATCAGAATGTGAATTATTCTTTTTCACAAGGTAGATCAAAAGATTACACACCCTGAGTGATCGATTATGCTCCACTTGTAATCTAGCCCTATGTGTTTGTAGCTACCAAGCAGAAAATGGTGTCCGGTGATTGACCACTAAGTATGACTGCCGCTCCTGATTTAATTTTTTGTTCATATATATATTTGTTTCTACTCACCTTGAGATTCTGATTTGAAAGAATGAAGGCAAGGGGGAGGCGTAGAGCAGCTAATTATCTCAAACTTACATGTGCGTTAGATGTGACTTTAACGTTTTCTCAATGGTGGTCAATCACTACATATTTTTACGATAATCTGGGATTGTTTTGTACCCCTGTTTGGATAATGCTGATTATTAGAGTGGAGAAACTGTAGGAGGCTGCAGCTATACTTAAAGGGACATGAAACCCACATTTTTTTCTTTCATGATTTAGAAAGAGCATGCCATTTTAAACAACTTTCTAATAAACTTCTATTATCTAATTTGCTTCACTCTCTTGATATACTTTCCTGGAAAGCATATTTAGATATGCCCAGGAGCTGCTGATTGGTTGCTGCACATAGATGCCTCATGTGATTTGCTATTTCTTAAACAAAGGATATCTACAAAATTAAGAAAATTAGATAATAGAAGTAAATTGGAATGTTGTTTAAAATTGTATCCTCTACTTGAATCATGAAAGAAAATGTTTGGGTTTACTGTCCCTTTAAGGGGAGTTGTATTTCTCATTTATTGTTGTTTTATCTGTTTTGTACCTTATTTTGTTTTGCCATCTGCATAAGGTCAGTGTCCTCACATCACTGTTGCAAGTGTGGAATCATATGTTCTGCCTGTTGTTTCCTTAATGTCAAACTGATCTAATTCATGAGCAGAATTTCTACAATAATTCTTGAGTTTGGAAGTTTTGTTGTATAAAGCAGCTGTACCAATCATTTACTTATTTGGTGAGTCATTGTTTTCATTTAATGTAATTTAACCTTTTTGGTACTTTGCATAACAAAAACGAGATTTATATTTTCTTACAATATGTTAATGCAAATAATACTAAATCTGGCTTGTAGAGGTACTTGTGGACTTAAAAGAAACTGAATCTGAAATGCACAGCTTAGCATTTCAAATAGAGAGGTTGGTCACAATCTATCATCTAATAATTATCGATATGTTAAAAGCCGCTTCAATTGTTTATCGACAGCACCTTTTACATTATTGATATGGGGAAAATGGTCTTATACTTAACTTGTTCCAGTTCTGTTTGGCTGATCACATTCTAGATTTTTAATAAATGTTAGCAAAATCAATATCCCAACAAACACACATGCTCAATATACTGATAATACCCTAGTCCAAATCCCTAAGAGAGACATACACACATATCTCTATGATTTTAGAGCACAAAAGGCTAATTGTACACACTTATATTAGTAGCATCACTACTCTCTCAAAGTCAAAATTAAACTTTCATGATTCAGATTGGGCATGCAAATTAAAACAACTTTACAATTTGCTTTTATAGTCATATTTGCTTTGTTCTCCTGTTATTCTTTGCTGAAAGCTAAACCTAGCTAGGCTAAAACTGATGTCTAAGCCATTGAAGGCCCCTCTTATCTTAGTGCATTCTGACACAATTTCACAGCTAGACAGTGCTAGGTCATGTGTGCCATACAGATACCATTGTGCTCACTCCTATATGAGTCAGCATTGTCAAAAGAACTGAGGTAAGGGACAGTGTGCAGAGGTTTAAATACAAGGTAATCACAGAGGTAAAACATGTATTAATATAACAATGTTGGTTATGCAAAACTGGGGAATGGGTAATAAAATGGTTATCTATCTTTTTAAACAATAAGAATTTTCAAGTAGACTGTCCCTTTAAAAGTGATCATTTAACACATACAGGCCCTTCAACTTGTGGTGTAACTGCTTAACCCCTAAAAGCATCATTTTATTTGTTCTTAATCCTGCACAGTTGTTTTTGAATTACCAAATGAGGAGACTAAAAATATAAATAACTATTTATGTTTTTTTAGGAATTACCCCCATGCCTAGAAACATTTTTGTAAAATTAATTTTAAAAAAAATGCTTCTAAAAAAATTAATCACACTTTTTTTATACCCACGGACTATGCCAGTAGACTGTATGCATACATAACCAACACTTTTGCTTGCCCTAGAGACAATGTAGTCACATGTGACATCTGCCCTGGTACATGAAGCCTGCACAAGTCTCACCATTCTCTGAAGCATTTTTTTTAAACACTGCCCAGTTTGAAATGAATTGCATTACATTGTATAGGTTTCCAAAAAAAAAAAAAAAGTAGGTTGTCATGTTATGAATCTAAGTTCCCCTAAGATGAAACACTAATTTTTAAATGTATAAAATAACATTTTGATGCACTTTATTTTCTATAAAATATTCTAAGGGATGTTGAATGAATGTAGAGTTTTTAAAAGACATGGAAAGCAAGTAAATGTGTTTTACCTAATCTTTTAAAGCATTGTAGACCACTGCAAATCTCTTTATGATTCTTCATGCAAATCACAAAACTCTGTTCTTTCCTATTTTTTTTTTAAATAGCATTTATTTGCTGTATGTGTGTACTACTCCTCCATAATCACTTTGGATTGTCATATTCAAAGAGACTTATGGCTGGAATTAGCTGCAGGTATTTTTTCTCTTTTTTTCTTTTAACTGCAATAATACATGAATATAGTCTTTTGTTTGCCAATGCCATGTACAGAAAGCAAACGTCAGTCTGGAGGTGTTTAAGTTGCACAATCTACCTGTGATTGTAGGAATGTATCTATACCTTGCATTGTTGGAATTTATTTGTACAGTAACCAAAAGGAAATAGCTTGCCTCCGTACTCTATTCTCTTTTAATCAGTGCAAACAGAATGGGTGTGAGAGGTATACAATACATGGACCGGAATTCTGCCTCAGTCCTTTGAATAACCATACTGCTTTTTGATAAAACTTGTGTACAGGGCTTTATTTTTTCTTTCCAAAATTTTATTCTGTCTATCCATTATTTGGACAGCATCATGCGTACCACACCCCACTTCTGCAGTATTCTTGGCCAAATGTATTAAACACTTTGCATGAATTTAGAATTATATAAAAGTTGTTGATTTTGTTTTTTAAGTTTAAAGTTATTTTCTTTATTTTTTTATTATTTTAATTTATTTTTGTAAGTTGTGTACTAAAAATAAAAACTAATCAAATGATGAGTTGGTTTTTAAGCTTTACTAAAACTTGTATACATTTATTTTAGGATTGTTTATCTGTTTTATGTTTTGATAGTTTTTTGGTGTAATTTATGATAAACGTGAATCCACACAATCAAAGCAGTAGCACTAATGTATTGCCCTGTTTCCTTTAACATAGAAAAGGCGGTAACCAGTTTCCCTTAATGTTTGCATTTGTGTCAGTAGCGATAAGCGGCAAATATGAATATTCAACATAAGTTAACTCACATGTCTTGAAGCTTAGTAGCGACTTTCTCCCGACCGGTCAGCCTGAAAACCTAACGAGGATTACACCTATGGGGTTTTTCTTCATCCGCTGAACCATCTATTAGTTAAGGCTCTGTTGTAAGCGAATGCCAGCTCCTCAGCGAACTTCCGGAGTTCAGACACAGCAAACTGGGTCCAATCCTTTAGCCCAATAGCTGTCTCTGCTAGATCATGCAAGCCAAAATTGATTGCTAGAACGGCTAGTAGAAAAAATCCTTTATTCACGGGGCAACCCGAAACGCGTCCTGCTTGAGAGGATGTGTGTTACATTGTTCTGTTTTTAAACCACTTTTTCGACTTTGTATATGTGTTGTATTTAGCCCTCGTTGGTGAAACCTTGTCACCTTTTATTCAAGTTCAATAAATGATTTTTTCTACTAGCCGTTCTAGCAATCAATTTTGGCTTGCATTATGATAAACGTGGCCTTAGAAAATTAAAACAGAATGTGGTAGCTCCTATCAGGAGGAGCTGAGGGTGTAAAGATCTCATCCGACTGTGCAGATTTGTGGAACTGGCTACTGTTACTTTAAGCAGATACAACCAAGACCATATCAGCTTCAAGTCAAGTTTAAAAAGACATAAAAGTTGCAAATGTTATTATCAATATTATTATTATCAGTTATTTGTAGAGTGCCCATGGATTCTGCACAGATTTGTAGAGTGCCCACAAATTAACATAGGAATAATATGCAAAAGTAGCATTTATAGGATAGGAGATAAATGCTTAGAAGGCCCTGCTGATAGTGGCACTGCTGTAAATAAGCTCTCATCAAGGTGATCTACAAAGCAGCTGGACTCGTAGGCTGACATGCTAAGGGAGTTCAATGGGATGACAAAGGAGAAGGAGAGAAGCTGAGGTAAGAAAGGTTGTATGCATCCCTTAAAAGTAGAGTCTTTAAGGAACTCTTGAAACTATGAAAACTAGGGGAGAGTCTAATGGAGTGGAGCAGAGAGTTCCACAAAATATGGGCCATTCTGGAGAAGTCTTGTAGATGGGAATGTGAGGAGGGTATGAGAGGGGAAGGAGGTCATGAGCAGAGCAAAGGGGGCAGGAGGGAAAGTGTCTAGAGATGAGGTCTGACATATAGGAGGAAGCAATTTTTTAAAGAGCTTTGAATGTCAGAGTCAGGATTTTGAGGCCCATTTATCAAGCTCCGTATGGAGCTTGAAGGCCCGTGTTTCTGGCGAGTCTAAAGACCGCTGCTCCATTACCCTGTCCGCCTGCTCTGATGAGGCGGACAGGAATCGCCGCAATTCAACCCAATTGAGTACGTTCGGGTTGATTGACACCTCCCTGCTGGCTCAGCAGGGGGCGTCGTTTCACCAGCAGCTCTTGTGAGCTGCTGGTGCAATGCTGAATACGGAGAGCGTATTGCTCTCCGCATTCAGCGAGGTCTTGCGGACCTGATCCGCACTGTCGGGTCAGGTCCGCAAGACCTTTCATAAATAGGCCTCATTGTGTTCTATTCTGGAGGATAGAGGGAGCCAGTGAAGGCATTGACAGAGAGGTGCAGAAGATGTAGAAGATGAGGAACAACAAAAATTCAGTTAGAGAACTGAACAGAAGAGCAATACTCTATAAGCACTCATGATTACCCCTTGTGTGAATTATGTAGAAACGTCTATGTCATAAATAAATAAAACATAAACTTTATTGAAACAATTTAAAAAAAAAGTGAGTGTAAATTAAAACTAAAATGCTAGCGAAAACAGCTCATAATAGTTCCACGATTCCACATTGCAAGTTCTAGGATAGTGTTGCAGTAATGTACAAAAACTGCATGACTGTGTGATATTATACAGTAAGATAACGAATAAATACAGCGGTTATGCACCAAATCGTATGTAAACTTAGCAGTTAGTGGGATGCTGCTCAGCAAATCCTCAATTACTGCCCAATATTAAAGGTGATTTATTTTTATACAATCAATGAAAGTCACATAAGATACTGCGGTTGACACTTTGAAATAACCAAATGTGTGTAATGCCTGATGTCAGGTAAAGTGTTAATAACTTCTTATTACATAGTAATCAGTCTTGGTAACTTATATGGGGCATATTTATCAAGCTCCTTGATGTCTAAAGACCGCTGCTCCATAACCTGTCCGCCTGCTCTGAGGCGGCGGACAGAAATCAACCCGATAGAATACGATCGGGTTGATTGGCACCCCCTACTAGCGGCCGATTGGCCATGAATCTGCAGGGGGCGGCATTGCACCAGCAGTTCACAAGTGTATGCTGTCGGCATTTATCGATGTGCAGCAGACATGATCGCTATATCGGATCATGCCCGCTCGCACCATAATAAATAGGCCCCTATGTGATTGTACTGTATTGTAAACAAACAACCACAATGTTGGATTAATTGAAGTTAGTGCTGTAAGCTACATAACTTCAACTATGTTTAGAGTTTCAGTGGTGATGCTGTATACCACAGAGTCAGATAGGAATTAATAAAATACCAAGTAAATTTGTAAGGCAATATCAGTTATAGGTTAGAGTGTGCCATCATACCATGTAAGCTAAGCCATACAAGATACTTGGAAGCTATAAAATATATATCCAGAGTAATTTGGCAGAGGCATTCATTATTAATTGTAAGGGAGATAGACGGCAGCTAGGGAGAGGATGGAGTTGCCAAAGTCAAGGCGGCAAATGATGAGAGAGTGAATTAAAATGTTAGTTGTGTCTTGTGTGAGGAAGTGGCAAATTTTAGAGATGTTTTTAACATGGAAACTGCAGGAGCTGGACAAAGGCAGAAAGTGAGGAGTAAGGGAAAGATCTGTGTAAGTGTAGCCCCAAGACATCGGGCATGCAATGGTTGGGGTAATGATGTTATTATCAACAGTTAGAGAAAAATGGGGGATAGAGATTTGGGAAGAAGGGGGGAAATTAGTAGCTCAGTTTTGAAGAGATTTAACTTAAGACCGTGAGAGGACATCCAGAATGAAATATTAGAAATACAGTTAGTGCTCTGTGTTTGTTATTATGTATTATAGTTTTAAAACATTAACCCCAGGTCAACCAACACAATCAAAATGAGAATATAATAATATAATTATATTTTGGACAGTACTGGACATTAGAGTTGTAAAACAGTCAGCAAAGTTAAAGAGATAAATTTATGTGAAAGTAACAATTTTACTTCTGCTGATGCTGCAGGATTTCCATTTTATTTAGATGCACACATTAGTCTTTATGGTACAGACACTTTGCAAGTCATTAAAGGGACACTGAACCCACATTTTTTCTTTCATGATTCAGATAGAGCATGAAATTTTAAGCAACTTTCTAATTTACTCCTACTATAAAATTTTCTTTATTCTCTTGGTATCTTTATTTGAAATGCAAGAATGTAAGTTTAGATGCCGGACCATTTTTGGTGAACATCCTAGGTTGTCCTTGCTGATTGGTGGATACATTCATCCACCAATAAAAAAGTGCTGTCCAGAGTACTGAACCAAGAATAAAGCTTAGATGCCTTCTTTTTCAAATAAAGATAGCAAGAGAATGATGAAAAATTGATAATAGGAGTAAATTAGAAAGTTGCTTAAAATCGCATGCTCTATATGAATCATGAAAGAAAAAATTTGGGTTCAGTGTCCCTTTAACATAGAACCACTATGAAAAAAACAGTGATGATAGATTTTTTTGTTTATAGCAGTTCAATTGTAACTACCTGATTAAACTAAACTTGCCTATATTTAGTGCCAGAGTGTTATTACTGTATGTGTGTCATTAAATAAAGTGTTTTTATTGCTAAGGAGCTTCAGACCCTAGCCTCTATGGTACTAGTTCTCAAAGAAACTGATACCAGTGTTGTACCCCTTTAGACCTGACAGAAAACTTTTTCCACTAAAATGAACACTAAATGCAACCTCCAATGAATAAATCCTAACTGCTAACACCCCACCACTAACCCTCTCAGGTATCTCCCTCACTGCAATTAGCTCCCAACATTTCTAATCACCTCTATCTTGTTCTTCAACCCACATAATCTTCACAACTGCAAAATTCCTCAATATCTAATCCTCTAACATCTTAACCTCTTATGCGGAATTCATATCACAGAATCCAGTGATTATGCAGAAACAGCAGTGCAAAATCTGCCTTTTTACTAAGGAACAAAGATCTAATGTCATAAGTTTATCTTAAAATCTCCAGTAGTGATTATAACACATTAAATATATCTTGCATATACCGTCTGCTGCTTTAAAACTTTGTTTTTTTCTTAGGTGCTTTGTTTGGCATACCAATCCATTAGATTAATTGATTAAGCATTAATGATGGCTCCCTTGTGTGTTTAAATGCAGCTTTTTTATATTGAACCACTAATATACATTTTGATAAGTAAGCAAAAAACAATTTAAGATCACTTTGGTTTACATTAAAATTAGACTTGTAAAATGTCCAAACACTTCCCGTGTGTGTGTGTGTGTGCATGTGTGTGCATGTGTGTATGTGTGTGTATGTATGTGTGTGTATGTGTGCGCATGTGTGTGTGTGTGTGTATATGTATATGTGTGTGTGTTTGTGTGTATGTGTGTGTGCGTTCGTGTATGTGTGTGTGTGTGTGTAGGTATGTGTGTGTGGGTGCATGTGTGTATGTGTTGGTGTATGTGCGTGGGTGTATGTATTTGTGTGCATGTGTGTGTATGTGCACCTGTGTGTATGTAGATATGTGTGTATGTGTATGTGTGTGCATGTGTATGTGTGTGTATGTGAATGTGTGTGAGTGCATGTGTGTGTGCATGCATGTGTGTGTGCATGTGTGTATGTGTGTGAAGTAAAGAAATTACTTCTGCTGATGCTGCAGGATTTTCATTGTATTTAGATAAACATTCTTCTCTATGGGACAGACACTTTGGAAGTGATGACAGATTATTTGTTTATATCAGTTCAATTGTAGCAACTTGATTGAACTTAGATTGTGTGTATGTATCTTTATTTGTGTGTGTATGTGTGTGTGTGCACCTTTTTTAAGTGTTCAAGATTATTAAAAACCATTGATTTATATTTTTTTTTTAAAATGAAGTGAAACGGTTTATATTACATAAGTGAAAAACAAAACTATAAAAACACAACATACAATTTTTTGTCCAATTGATTTTACAAAAGGAATTATAAACTGAGATATCAAGTTGTCCTATTTGTTAATTGGCACAACGTTTTATTATTGCCAGGCAACTCACAGGAGTACAATACAGGAAATATCAGGTATACGTATTCCACCATGAAATATAATCAATGATGTACAGCCTGCCATTTTCTGGACCTGTCATCTATTTGGTTATAATTATCATGTCACCCACCATGCGTGAAACAAATGAAAGGATTAGTGTTGACTAATGAACATTCTTTTTAATCATGTGATTGTCACAATTTTTGTTATGGGAGTTGTAAAGGAAGTTTATTGTTAACTTGCGGCTAGATTATGAGTTTTGCGGTAAGAGCTGCTCGGTACTAACTTGCAAGTTATTGTCACCGCTCACTTACCTACAGCGCTGGTATTACAGGTTTGCAAAAGCCCAGCGTTAGCAGGCAATATTGCAGCATAAAGCAAAAATGAGCTCCATACCGCACTCCAATACCAGCGCTGCGGTGAGCTGCAGTGAACTGGTTTTACATGCTCGTGCACGATTTCCCAATAGACATCAATGGGGAGAGCCGGCTGAAAAAAAGCCTAACACCTGCAATAAAGGAGCGTAAAGCTTTGTAACGCATTGATTCCTATGGGGAAACTAAATTTATGTTTACTAATAACACCCTAACATAAACCCCGAGTCTAAACACTCCTAATCTGCCGCCCCCGACTTTGCCGACACCTACATTATACTTATTAACCCCTAATCTGCCGTCCCCGACATCGCCACCACCTACCTACACTTAATAACCCCTAATCTGCCGCCCCTAACATAACAACACCTACATTATATTTATTAACCCCTAATCTGCCACCCCTGACACCTACCAACACTTATTAAACCCTAATCTGCTGTCCCTAACATCGCCGTCACCTACCACATTGCCGACACTATTCTAAAGTTATTAACCCCTAACCCTAAGTCTAACACTAACACCCACTAACTTTAATGTAATTAAAATAAATCTAAATAAAACCTACTATTAATAACTAAATAATTCCTATTTAAAACTAAATACTTACCTTTAAAATAAACCCTAAGCTAGCTACAATATAACGAATAGTTACATTGTATCTAGTTTAGGTTTTATTTTTATTTCACAGGTAAGTTTGTATTTATTTTAACTAGGTAGAATAGTTAGTAAATGGTTATTAACTATTTACTAACTACCTAGCTAAAATAAATACAAATTTACCTGTAAAATAAAACCTAACCTGAGTTACACTAACACCTAACCTTACACTACATGTAAATAAATTACATTTATTACATACAATTAACTAAATTACAAAAACAAACAAACACTAAATTACACAAAATAAAAAATAAATTATCAAATATTTAAACTAATTACACCTAATCTAAAAGCGCCATATGGATAAAGATAGAAGATGCCGTCTGGATGAAGACTTCTCCCGGCTTCATTGAGGACTTCTTGCCGCTTGGATGAAGACTTCTCCTGGCTTCGTTGAGGATGGATGTCGGGTCTTCAAACACTGTAAGTGGATTTTCGTGGGTTAGTGTTAGGTTTTTTTTAAGGGTCTATTGGGTGGGGGGGGTTTTTTAACTTAGGGTTTGAGCGGAAAATTTTCTTTTTTATTTTGTGTAATTTAGTGTTTGTTTTTTTTGTAATTTAGTTAATTGTATTTAATACATGTAATTTATTTAATTGTAGTGTAAGGTTAGGTGTTAGTGTAACTAATGATAGGTTTTATTTTACAGGTAAATTTGTATTTATTTTAGCTATGTAGTAAGTAAATAGTTAATAACTATTTACTAACTAGTCTATCTAGTAAAAGTAAATACAAACTTAGCTGTGAAATAACAATAAAACCTAAGCTAGATACAATGTAACTATTAGTTATATTGTAGCTAGCATAGGGTTTATTTTACAGGTATTTAGTTTTAAATAGGAATTAATTAGTTATTAATAATAGGTTTTATTTAGATTTATTTTAATTACATTAAAGTTAGTGGATGTTATGAAATGTAAGTAATGTAATGTAGGTGGCGGCAACGTTGGGGGCAGAAGATTAGGGGTTAATAAGTGTAATGTAAGTGTTGGCGGTGTCGGGGGCGGCAGATTAGGGGTTAATAACTGTAATGTAGGTGGCGGCGAGGTCGAGGGTGACAGATTAAGGTTAATAATATTTAACTAGTGTTTGCGATGTGGGAGTGCGGCGGTTTAGGGGTTAATATGTTTATTATAGTGGCGGCGATGTCCAGGGCAGCAGATTAGGGGTTAATAATTTTATTTTAGTGTTTGCGATGGTTTAAGGGTTAATAGGTAGTTTATGGGTGTTAGTATACTTTTTAGCACTTTAGTTATGAGTTTTATGGTACGGCTTTGTAGTGTAAAACTCATAACTACTGACTTTCAGTTTACGGTGTGGATCTTGACGGTATAGGGTGTACCACTCACTTTTTGGACTCCCAGGCCAACTCGTAATACCGGCGTAAAGGAAGTCCTACTTAAAAAGGACTTTTTAAAAGCTGCGGTAGTTACGTTGCGTTACGGCCAAAAAAGTGTGCGGTGCCCCTAAACCTGCAAGACTTGTAATACCAGCGGTAGTGAAAAAGAGCCTTGACGCTGCTTTTTCACTCATACCGCAAAACTCGTAATCTAGCCGTTGGTCTACTGTTTTGTAATTAAATATTTGCCTCAAAACTGTCATTATGTTCTTGATTGTCTAATCATGTAATAAATAGTCCTTTTACTCAAAACCCTTCTTTCCAACTTGATCCTGTCAAATATGTATTTATAGACTAATTTGTTAAAATGTTGATCTAAAAATCTACATACATATAGGGCTAGATTACAATTGACGCACTAATTTTGCACACGAGCGATAACGTTTTTGTACGTTATTTTGCGCACAATGGAAATAGGGGTAGATTTATTAAATGTCGAGCAGACATGATTTGCTATAGCGAATAACAGAATTAGGTCCTTTATATTTAGATCTAAAGGTGTTTACTGTCCCTTCAATCATTGAATCTTGATGCTTGTCCCAAGACAAGCAAAGGATCTTGCATCTGGTATGTGCAGGCCTGATAACTTTCTTTTCTTCTCATTTTAAAGGGATACTAGATAACTAGAGCACAGGTAAAATAATCAGCTGATGGGCGAGTTGATTGTTTCACCTGTGCTCTAGTTAAGATATAATGAATATTTGGCCTGAGCAAGGGTCCTGAGGACTGGGTTCGGGAAACACTGTTCTATCTGAAACATGAAAGAAAAAAAATGGGTTTAGTATCACTTTAAGGAAGTCTACTCTGAAATTTCATAAAATCTCATAAAATCACAGTGCAATGACTTGATTCTACAGTAAAATCTCTTAAGATATCAGCAAAACAAAGTGGAAATTCAGCACTAATAAAACTGATTGGTATTTTTTCAACCCTGCAGATATGCAAAACCTTGCCGACATAAAAATAGAAATCACATGAAAAAGACGTAAATACTGTACATTATTATAGTTTTTCTTTATCATAGCAATAAAAGAGAATTTATGTTATAAACACACATCTAAAATTGAGGAGATCGCAAACGAGTTTATTTGATATTACACAAACCTATACAATATAACAAAAGTCCCAGCATTGGATGCACAGCTCAAGCTGAATTCCTTCCTAGCGGAAATACCTATACCCTCCCTTACGGAAGATGACAGGCAAATGTTAGATTCCCCTATTACAATAAAAGAAGTTGTCCTGGTGATTAAGTCACTACCTGGTGGGAAGTCCCCTGGTCCAGATGGCATTACCGCAAAACTATACCAGCTCCTACAGGAGCAATTAAGCCCTCATCTCTGTTCACTCTTTACAGACATAGACCGAGGTAAAGTTTTCCCTAGCACTTTATTAGAGGCATTAATAACTGTGATCCCGAAACCAAATAAAGCTACAGATATTGTAGGCAACTATAGGCCAATATCACTCATTAATATAGATATGAAACTATACGCCAAAATCCTAGCAAACCGCATAAACACAGTTCTGCCTAAAATAGTTCATCCGGACCAGGTGGGCTTCATCAG
The DNA here is from genome assembly GCF_027579735.1 of Bombina bombina. Lineage (NCBI taxonomy): Eukaryota > Metazoa > Chordata > Amphibia > Anura > Bombinatoridae > Bombina > Bombina bombina. The sequence goes on from NC_069504.1 coordinate 618,409,613, forward strand.
AGGGCGAGAGGCCAAAGATAACTCTATAAGACTGCTCCATACTTTGCAATTTGCCCGTGACAACCATACTCCGATGTTCCTATTGTCCACCGACGCGGAGAAGGCTTTCGACAGGGTGGACTGGCAGTTCATGTGGGCCGCCCTGTCCAGTTTGGCTTCTCCGAAATGTTTGTTAAGAGAATACAGGCCCTATATCATAACCCTAGTGCTAGAGTCAAGATCAATGACGTTACCTCCCAATCGTTCACTATATCCAATGGCACAAGGCAAGGGTGCCCACTCTCGCCCTTGCTATTTGCATTAACAGTAGAAATTTTAGCAATACAAGTGAGGAATAACCCGCATATCCAGGGCATAAAACTAGGTGAAATAGACCAGAAATGCCTCTTGTTCGCGGACAACGTGATTTTCACTTTAAAGTCACCGTCGACCACACTTCCGGCACTTCTCGACACATTGGAGAACTATAAACAAGTCTCTAACTTTTCTATTAATATGGATAAATCTGGCCTAATGCCGATCAATTTAACATCACAAGAAGTTGAAACTATAGCGCACATAGGAAGGTTTATCATAACAGATAAACTTCAATACTTAGGAATAGCTATATCATATGATACTGACAAACTTTTTACGGACAATTTCCTCGCACTCCAGTCACGCACCAAAAGTTTATTGGAAAAGTGGCACACACAGGGACACCTGTCCTGGTTTGGAAGAATTAACACAGTTAAAATGATGATCATTCCTAAATACCTATATATCTTTCAAACACTCCCAATGGCTCTCCCAAACTCATATCTCAAGACACAACAAAAGCTAATTAATTCATTCATCTGGTCGTACAAACGTTCTAGAGTGGCACAGCACACATTATACCTTAGCAAAGAGGACGGGGGTCTCAATGTCCCTAATATCACCAACTATTACAGAGCAGCACATTTAGCAAGGATAATTTCTTGGAACCACGCACCTCATGCAAAATTATGGGTACAGACAGAGGGGCACTTGTCACAGATCAGACACATGAGAGACTTACCCTGGCTCCCTAAAGCCACGAGACCACATTTGGCACAGCGTAATGACTACATTAGAGCTACACTCGAAGTGTGGGATTATGTCATATCTCACACCAAAGGTGTATCGACTGTAATTTCTCCACTTACCCCACTACTTCACAATCATATGTTCCTACAGCACAGCAGATTTACTCATACTAACCCAGTAAGGCATTTGCAGAACCTTCCTCTATACCTTTTTGTAGGCCCAACGGGTATAAAAGACAGAACTGTACTAGAAGAAGAATTAGGGCCCCCTTTTCATAGCTGGTATGCATACCTGCAAATTAGGCATGCTATACATAACAACCCACACAAGAGAGATATCCTCAGACCACTAACCGCATTTGAGCAACTATGTACCAACCCTGTTATTATGAGAGCCCACCTGTCCATAGTATATAAAATCCTTAGGAATAAATTTCCTGAGACACGCCCTTTATACCTAGATAGGTGGTTTGAAGAAATACCGCACAAACTGTGCAATGAAGATTTGAAACATTGTTTCCGTAACATACACGCCTCCTCAACCTCCCTCTTGCTATCAGAACTAAATTACAAAATCATGGCCCGCTGGTATTTGACTCCACATCGCCTGCGAGTTATCTACCCGACGGCCTCCTCTAGCTGTTGGAGAAGATGTGGTGAGACGGGCACCATGACACATATCTGGTGGTCTTGCCCGAGTTTAACCATATTTTGGCAACAAGTGGCTAAACATATGAGTGAAACGCTAAACACAGAAATTACGCTAAACCCACACATCATCCTCCTTAACCATGCTCCAAAACTCCCTTGCGCCTATAGGAAAAAGCTATTTTTAATAATGCTGACATGTGCTAAGAGATTAATCCCCAGGCTATGGAAATCAACAGAAACTCCCACAATAGCTCAATGGATAGAGGAGGTTAATCATGTGATACTGTTAGAAAAAATGCACTACTGCTACCTAGGTAAACGAGAGATGATAACTAATGTACAATTTATCTGGGAGCAAAGACCTCATAGAACCCTTTAAAACAGTTTAGGAACTAATAGACGAATACTCTGAATCGTTTCCAGGGTTTAAAAGTCTAAAAGTTTAAAAGTTTAAAAAGTTAAAAATTAAACATACGAATTGTTAGCTGTTAGTTAGAACATAAAACCATTACTTTAAGCTATCAACTCTACTAGTACAAACTTGTCAGTGTACGACCTGACTCTCCCCCCCCCCCTACCCCAGACCACATGTTCCTTTGAGTATACATTCCGATCCCCATAATTCACCTTGAACAAGTCACTGAGCTGTGTAGTACTAACTCAACGCATTGAATTCAGATTGTTTTTCCTTTCTCTTCCTTTTTCTTCCACTAGTCTTTATACTTTCCTTTCTTTTATCCCTCATTCATCCTACCTCCCCCCCCCCTCGCCACCCACAAAAAAGCTGGACCACTGGATTACTGTTATTTGACAATGCTTAATTTGATAATATTTTATTATTGCTTATTTGCCTACTATGTCAAGAATTTATATTTTGAATTGTTGTAACCCAGTGAACCCTATTCTAATAAAAATCATTTAAACAAAAAAAAAGAGAATTTATGTTGAATATCATCCCGTTAAAAAACATAAGGCTTGAACACAAGTAAGGCGCAAATGGTTTTGCGCAAGCGATATCGTGTTTTGCAAGCCTTTTTAATTGCGTTATTACAAGTTGAGCGAAATTGCGATTGCGCAAGCGAAGTCGCCATTTACACTTCAATCTTTACCGCGATCTCAGAGCTGCGGTTAACTGTTTTCCGAATCAAAAAAGTTACACAAAACACTTCAAAAATACATTACAAAGTACAGTTACACTCATATATTAACACTGTCTAATAAAACATTATTTAAAAAAAAATATTGCAGAAAAAAGTTATAAAGGCTCAAAGATTGGAGATCTCGGTTGTTAGAAAAAAAAGTAGACAAAGTACTTTAACAAAGAGATACATACAGATACATTGATAAAGATGTATTTGTATGGGTATAGATATGTCTATATATATGTACATATATATTAATGTATTTATATGTGTATATATGTATTGACAGACATATATACACATATAAACACATAATATATATCTGTACACACATATAGACATATATATATATATATATATATATATATATATATATATATATATATATATATATATATATATATATATAAGTGCATTAGAGCCCTTTGCCATTAAGTAGATAAAAATATGTAAAAACATATATATCCAATATTCATATTTAATAAAGATTTTAACTATGTATTTACTGTAAATATTTCACATTTGCTAATGTGAATATGCTATGTTGTTTGCGCAATGGGTGATTGTTTGTTTTTCAACAATTTTTTCTCTCCATTTAATTTCTATGGGGAATGCGAAAATGCAATCGTGTTTGCGCAATATTCGGATGTTTTTCTATTTTTTTTCTCTATTGATTTCTGTGGGGAACTACATGCACGCGCATGTGAAAATTTAAGTTAGGATTTTTGTGCTATTCAGGTTACCACTTGCGCCAAAATAATTTTTTTGAAACTTGTAATACGAACGCAAACCCAACTCGCAATCGCAAAAAAAAAATACTGCGCCACTTGTAATCTAGCCCATATTGTATACAGTTTATATATTTCTTTTATATTTAATTATAGATCAACTATTTTCCTTTTTATGCTTCCAACTGTGAAAGTAAATAATGATTTCTCTATTTTGATTTTCGAGAAAAAAACTAATTTGATATATAAAGTTCGTTCAAGTACTGGAATACAGACAGTATCATCTAAACACACAATTATGCATGGGAAGTTTAGGGGGAGATAGACAAAGTCCACATCAGTAAGTTCTGACTATCACAGCTATATGGTCAGTACAGCTACAACAGATGCCAGAAGATCTTCCGTGTTGTCTATAAACAGGCTCCATGGTAACCTCACTCTAAGGCTTTGCATGTCACGTCATTTTATTATTTTAGCATTTCAATATGCTAAGGTTCATTTCAAAGGGAATATGGATGTGTCTACAGTATTTTGATTTCAGAGAAACTGTATTAACTTTTGCTAAAATTGTTATTTTTATTAGGGCTATTTTTTTCACTGTACACATTTTACACATATAACGTGTGTGCACATATTATACAGTCCCATAAAAGATTATGTGACAGTACCACTAATTATAAAAAGTGAAAAATCTTTATAAGAGGACCATAATCCTAACACACAAAGGGGCAGATTACAAGTGGAGCACTAAATATCGCTTTAGTGAAAACGATATTTGTGCTTCACTGTGTAATACCAGCAATGGTATTACAATAACATTGTGCTTACTCCCGTGGAGTTAATTATGAGTCAGCACTGATTGGCTAAAATGCAAGTCTGTCAAAAGATTTAAAATATGGGGGCAGTCTGCAGATGCTTAGATACAAGGTAACCACAGAAGTAAAAAGTATATTGATATAACTGTCTTGGTTATGCAAAACTGGGGAATAAGTAATAATGGATTATCTACCTTTTTAAACAATACAATTCTGGAGTAGACTGTCCCTTTAATTAATCCAAAAACACTTTTTACATATATTTTCATGATTTTTTGAATTATCCAATGCAAAGTCTTGGTCACTGCAAAATGTTTTCAGACAAGCCTATTTTTTTATATCTGCTTGTGTGTTTAACTAACCCCATTACATTGCATAGACAAATTTGGTAGCTTTACTAAAATGGGCTGAAAACCATAGAAAGGGAAAACAAAACCACCAATCTGAATATAAACCTTTCATATGACAATTTCAAATGGATTGGAAACAGGTTTTAAAATGGCAAAAAAAAAAGAATCAGGGAAACATGAATGCCAAAAATATACTCATATGATTGGAATATTGTTTGTGAGTGGCTGAATTAAAGTACATGTAAAATAAAAATATTGAAAACCTGGAAACCTAGCACGTGTTATGGCCACCACTAACCTTCTTTTAACCTTATACACTAAAAGGGGTTTTGCTAGAAAAAGTGTTGTATCTTGTGGGGGGGGGGGGGGTTTCTTTAAAGTCAGGTAATTCTACAATCTACATTGTACACTTTTTTTAACATGTCATCTATGACATCAGTGATCCTGTTTAGAATAAAACTATGTTTACTTCAATAAATGATACCCCCTATGAGTCTTTCTTTGGTATGGGCAATGCAAATCAATTCCACCAGCACCATGAAATATGTGTAGCTTTATTGGAACATGTGGATCTCAAGCAAAAAGTGCCAACGTTTCGGCCTATGCACCCTTAAGCATGATTAAAGGTGCATAATCCGAAACATTGTCACTTTTGCCTGAGATCCACATGTTCCAATAAATCTATAGATATTTCATAGGGCTGGGGATATTGCTTTATTTTTGAAGAATTCATGGGGAATGGGTAGTGAGTGACCCTATCCACATGAAAATAGTCTTTGGTGAGTGCTCGAAATCACTGATGTGTTTGGTCTGGGCAATGACCAGAGTTCAGGATGTGTTAGATGCTGTAACATTATATTATGTTATATAGTACATAATTATGTGGATTTGTATATCATAATAGAGGGCAAGATATCATATGTGAACTCCTAGACCCACTTGCTTTCAAGACATATTTATATAACACTTACACCACATAAATAAAGGGTAACATTTATCAAGCTGCGTTTGCAGCTTCTGAGATCTTGCAACCACAAATTTAAGAAGCATTGCATGTTTCTAATTAACTACCCCAAGCGTGCTTGTTACGGGTGATTGACAGGCCCTGCTCTAATGCAATTGGTTGTTCAAGAGAACTCTTGTGCCATCTTAAACTTTGCAAGTGGTGATTGAAGATTGGCAAGTTCTCTGTGTAAGCTCTGCATCTTGATAAGTTTAGCTTAAAGTATACCCATTGTTATCTTGTGTTATTGTTCCACCATCTGGAGCTTTAGTATGTATTAATTATTTCTTATAATTATGCTTTATTAATGAGAAAAAGGTGGTGATAGGGAAAATAACCCCATTGTGGTCATTACTGTCATTGGATATGTTAGCATCAGTCCAGGAAGGGACCCAGTGGCTGAGCAGTGATAAGATAAGCACACTAACCCAACACACTGGATAGGAACAAGGACTTGTCAGGTAAATCAAGTAGATCAGAAGTGCATAAACCAAATCGGTAACCAGGATCAGGTCAGAACAGACCAAGTCAGAAACCAGGCCGAATTTGAAGAGCAATGGAGGGTCAGCTAGCCAGAGATCAAAAACTTGGAGGTAAGCAGACAAAAACAGGATCTAAAAGAAGAGGTCAAAAGGCAAGCTAAGGTTCAATGTCACAGGAAGTGCACCCACTGAGCAAACAGCAATAAGTGGGAAACAAAAATGATGCAAAATCATACGAAAAATAGCCGCAGTACATGCAAAAACACATGCAGAAAAGACGCAACAAATGCTGCAAAAACAAGATGTCAGCAAAAAATGATACAAAAAGTAAAAAAAATGAGATGGAGCAAAAATAGATATGATTATGGTAATTACACATTCCCATGCACATCTACAGAAGGGGCAAAATTCTAGAAAAGTCAAACAGCTTGATTACAAGTTATGCATGCTATAGGGAATTTAAAGAACGCAACAAAAGTTGCGTTATTTCACCCCCTATAGCGCAACCATTACAAGTTTTCAAACAGCCGCCTTGTGCGTGCGATATGGTTGCGTTGATCTCCATACTGCACACAATTCACGTGCTGTTTTGACGTGCTCGTACTCGCTTTCCCCATAGACATCAATGGGGAGAAGGTGTCGGGAAAAAACCTAACACCTGAAGCGTTGAATGAAAAGCTCCGTAATGCAGCCCCATTGATGTCTGTGGGGGGAAAAAAGATACGTTTAAACACCCTAACATAAACCCCACATCTAAACACCCCTAATCTGCTGCCCCCGACATCGCTGACACCTACTTAATGTTATTAACCCCTAATCTGACGCTCCCGATATCGCCACTATACTAAAGATATTTACCCCGATTGCCCTGCACCCCAACATCGCCCATACTATAATAAATCTATTAACCCCTATTCCGCCACTCCCCAACATCGCCACAACTAAATAAAGCTATTACGCCCTAAACCTCTGGCCTCCCACATCACTACCACTTAATAAATATATTAACCCCTAAACCGCCAGCCCCCCATATTGCAACAACCTAAATTAAACTATTAACCCCTAAAGCTAACCCTAAACCTAACCGTAAACCCTAACCCTAACGTAACCCTAACCCTAACACACCCTAACTTTAACATAATTTAAATAGAGCTACACTAAAGTTACAATTATTAACTAACTACCTAATTAAAACTAAATATATACTTACCTGTGAAATAAAACCTAAGCTAGCTATAATATAGCTAATAGTTATATTGTAGCTAGCTTAGGTTTTATTTTTATTTCACAGGTTATTTTTGTATTTATTTTAACAAGGTAGACGAGTTAGTAAATAGTTATTAAATAAATATGAATTTACTTACCTGTGAAATAAAACCTAAGCTGCCTTACACTAAAACCTAACATTACAAAAATTAAAACTACCATTACAAAAAATAAAAAACACTAAAATTACCTTTTTGTGGGCCCTTAAAAGGGTCTTTTTTGTAGGGCATTGCCCTAAAGTTAACAGCTCTTTTGCTACAAAACAAAACAAACACCCCTAACAGTATATAAACCCCCACCCCCCAAACCCACAAAATAAAAATAAAGTAAAACCTAATCTACCCATTGCCCTGAAAAGGGCATTTGTATGGGCATTGCCCTTAAAAGGGCATTCAGCTCTTTTTCCTGCTCTTAAAAGGGCATTCAGCTCTTTTATGAAATGCCCAACCCCTAATCTAAAAATAAAAACTCACCCCAAAACAAAAAAAAATCATTACACAAAATAACAAACAAATTATCAAAAATAATAAAAAATATTCCTATTCTAATACCCATTTAATAAAAAAAAACACCCCAAAATAAAAAACCTAATCTATAATAAACTACCGATAGTCCTTAAAAGGACCTTTTGTAGGGCATAGCCCTAAGTTAAACAGCTTCTTTATCTGAAAAAAAATAAAAAGTCACACTAACATTGCAAAAACCTAAGCTAACCATTGCCCTGAAAAGGGCATTTGTATGGGCATTGCCCTTAAAAGGGTATTTAGCTCTTTTGCATTGCCCTGAAAAGGGCATTTAGCTCTTTTACGAAAAGCCCAAACCCTAAACTAAAAAAAAACACCCAAAAAAGTTTAAAAGATCCTAACACTAAACCCCGAAAATCCACTTACAGTTGTTGAAGTCCCGCTTGAAGGATCTCATCCCAGCAGCTCCATCTTCATCCAGGCAGCATCTTCTATCTTCACCTCGGAGGCATCTTCTATCTTCATTCTGGCGGCACGGAGCGGGTCCATCCTGAAGACATCATGGAGCATCCTCTTTATATTGTCGCCGCCGTATACTGAATCTTCAATGCAAAGTACGCAATTCAAAATGGATTTTGGAAATTTAAATCAGCCAATAGGATGAGAGCTACTGAAATCCTATTGGCTATTCAAATCAGCCAATAGGATGAGAGCTACTGAAATTATATTGGCTATTCAAATCAGGCTATTGGCTGATTTGAACAGCTAATAGGATTTCAGCAGCTTTCATCCTATTGGCTGATTTGAATTTCCAAAATCAAATCAGCCAATAGGAATGCAAGGGACGCCATTTTGAATTGCGTACCTTGCATTGAAGATTTAGTGTACAGCGGCGACCATATGAAGAGGATGCTTTGCCCCGGATGTCTTCAGGATGGACCTGCTCCACGCCGCCGGGATTGAAGATAGAAGACGCCACCGTCATGAAGATAGAAGATGCCGCCTGGATGAAGATGGAGATGCCTGCTGCCTGGTTGAAGATGGAGCCACTTGCTGCCTGGATGAAGATGGAGCCGCCTGCCGCCTGGATGAAGATAGAGCCGCCTGGATGAAGATCCTTCAAGCGGGACTTCAACAACTGTAAGTGGATCTTCGGAGGTTAGTGTTAGGATTTTTTTAACTTTTTTGGGTGGGTTTTTCGTAAAATAGCTAAATGCCCTTTTAAGGGCAATGCCCATGCAAATACCCTTTTCAGGGCAATGGGTAGCTTAGGTTTTTGTTAGAGTTAGTGTTTTTTATTTTGGGTGTTGGTTGAGTGTTAGGTTTTACTGTTGGGGGGGTCTTTGTATTTTTTTTACAGGTAAAAGAGCTGTTTAACTTAGGGCAATGCCCTACAAAAGGCCCTTTTTAGGGTTATTGGTAGTTTATTGTAGGTTAGGGTTTTTTATTTTGGGTGGGCTTTTTTGTTTTGATAGGCTGTTATATTAGGTGTAATTCTTTTTTATTTTTGATCATTTTTGTAATTAGATAGATTATAATTTTTAGAGTAGTGTTAGGATTTTTTTTTTTTTAATCTTTTTATTGAGATTAAAGTAAGTAGCTTTACAAACATAACAAAACACAATATCTCTTTAAATACAGTGACTCTTAAGAACATCAAGATATACAGAGATTATCTTATCTTTTTGTTTATAACAAAGACACCGCAATGAGAAAACCAATAATAAAACAAAAAACAAAAAAATCAACCTTCTGGCCTGTAAACAATATTTGGACTACCAATTCTAGTTCTATCCATGGTCATAGAATGCTTCGGAGTAGATTGGGGGGAATACATAGACCCATATTCAATCATATGCGCAAACTACTAAACCAGAAGGCTCCTAACCAGACTTAATCAGTCCAAGTCAAGAGAACTCTATTGAGCCACTTGGACCCCTCTATTCCATCTAGCTGACACCTCCTTATAAGAGTCTAATATTCTCATTCGTAATATGGGGCCTACAATCTTAATTATGAGGATAAAATCATTAACAATACTGAGAAACAATTTCTATCTCAACAATATCCAACTACGGCCACATTCTACATGATCCCCAAGATACATAAAAATATCCACAAACCACCAGGCCGACCCATAGTGTCAGGCAACGGCAGTCTCACTGAAAAACCGAGTCAATACATCGACCAACGACTGAGAGAGTATTTATACACACTACCTTCATATGTTAAGGACACTATGGAGGTATTGCAAAAATTAAACAACATGATACTATCTCCTAACTCCTTTATCATAACAGCCGATGTGGAATCATTGTACACCAATATCAAACATCATCTGGGTGAACAAGCAATTTCCTATTACTTAAGCACAAATGTGAATGACAATCAAGAACACAATCAGTTTATTAAAGAATTATTACATTTTGTACTACACCACAATTACTTTACATTTAAAGATCGCTTTTTCTTACAAACACAGGGTACCGCAATGGGTACAGCCTGTGCACCCACGTACGCAAACCTATTCCTAGGATGGTGGGAGAACCTAACAGTCTTCACTAGTGACAACGATAGATATACACAGTTTATCCCTTGTTGGATTCGGTATATAGATGATATACTGTTTATTTGGGATGGCCCTGAATCAATACTATGTGAATTTATGAATGTTTTAAATAATAACAAACTTAACATTAAACTCACATATGAATACAGTCAAGAACAGGTCAACTTCTTAGACTTACAAATACAAGTTGATCCAGAAGGAAGAGTAAGCACTACTATATATCGAAAAAAAACAGCCACTAACACTCTGCTGTATCATACTAGTGCCCATGCCCCCTGTACTCTTAAGGCCATCCCAAAAGGAGAATTTACTAGGTTGAGAAGGAATTGCTCTGATTTAAATGTATTCAAACAGGAAGCATCCAAACTCTCCAACAGGCTTCAAGACAGAGGCTATAGTAAAAGGTCAATTAAAAAAGCCAGAATACAGGCCTTACAGCAAGATAGACAAAAACTCCTTCAACCACGTCAGAAAAAGCAGGACAATAAACCAAGACTAATTACAACATACAACCCTCAAATAAAACAGATAACAACTATAATAAATGACCACTGGCATATCTTAAAAAATGATCCCCTACTTGCAACCCAGATCGGGGATAGAGTCTCAATTGGATATAAAAGACCAAAAAATCTTAAAGACACACTGGTCACTAGTCACTACATCCATAAGCCTAAAAGAGCCTGCCAATCGAAAGGGATGTTCCCATGTGGAACGTGTAATACATGTCCCAAGGTGTGGAAAATTAAGGACATTGATGATAAATATGCAAACAAACATATATTATCTGATCATTTCTCCTGTACTACAACAGGTGTTGTCTATGTCCTCCAGTGTCCATGTAAGCTGTTCTATGTCGGAATGACGACACGACAAATAAGGACACGAATCATGGAACATAGCAGAAATATTAGAAACGCCCGTAAAGACATTGAGAAAGATAAACAGATAACTAGTGTTGCTAGGCACTTCTATCATAAACACAACAGCAATGATTCATTGCTGAAATTTTCAGTACTGCAAAAGGCAACTTTAGGCATTAGAGGAGGCAACTTAGAACAAACACTACTCAAAATGGAGTGTAAATGGATACACCTACTGAATAGTGTCAAACCCCATGGACTTAATGATAACAATAACTATCATGTATATTTGGAATAAATTACTTAATACAGATTTACATACCATATAGTCAAACATTTATGGTATAATATACTTAACACATATTCAAATATTATATAACTAATTATAACCTCACCAAAAAAATTTTTTTTTTTTTTTTTTTTTTTTTTTTATTTTCTTTCACATACCCCTCTTGCCCCCATTCCCTCTTTTAAGTAGAGTCAATATAGTTCCACTTTAAGCATTATAATTTCTTGTAAGTAATAAGTACAATGCTCACAATGACTAGATAATATCACTTCATCACTCTCCTAGTTTCACTCACCCCCTTTTAGCAATTGTTCCCCCTTTTTTTATGCAGTACAAGTTTCTATTTAGCTTCACTTTAAGCTTCTCAATCCCTTTTTAGTTTATAAAGTATAATGTTCAACATATGCGTATATTATAGCACCTCTTCACATTATTAAACATCACAATTTATTTACCATACACAGTTTTCAGCCAATGTCTTGATGGCTCTTGAATCACATAACCTGCCACTACAATTTATTTCACATGAGCGAATATTCATTTAAAATATTTTTTCCTTTTCATCCAACAATAGCGGGTTCAACACTTTGTTAGCATTCACCTTATTTCCATGTCACATCATAATACACTTATGATTCCACTTCATATATTGTGTATATTGTCAAATTTTAAACATATGCAATTTATTTGTACATTATTCCTGTAACCTTACGGAAATAATTTTTTATTTCCTCCTCGCATTTACAACTATGTGCGACTGTAAAAATGAATATACAAGGTAACAAATTCTTAAAATATAAGCAAGTGAAAAACTATTCAGTAATTTTATCATGCTTTACTTTACATTCCGTAGTTATTCATATGTAACATAACAACCGTGTTGTTTACACGTTGTCTCCGTAGTAACGAAAATGACGTCAACTATCCAGTGATTGACGTAGGCTCTACCAATGAAAATAGCAATCCCCAACCTATCAGAGGTGAAAGGTGGGACATACGAAGCCTATATATTTCCGGAAGTATGCCGGCCCGGGTTACCCCTCTGAGGATGCGTTAAGTGAAACGCTGCGTCAGGGGTCCTCGTTTTTTAATTGCCTCTCTGTTGGAAAACTATATATGTTACTTTAGCTTAAAAATTATTACTTAAAAAACCATACTTAGTAATTTGTGGCTGTTTATAGTCACAAGCAGGTACATCCTGGTGCTCTCTTTAGCGTTAATAATTGGGTAACTTTCAGGTCTTTGGAGCTTAATGCTAACTTTGGTATAACAGCTTAAATAAGATTTATTAAGTTTCTAGCTAATAATTGGGCAGCAACACGAAATATATATTACAGAGGGGGAGAGAATAGCAATATACTTGAATTCTGATACTTTGTACTTAGTATATGGCATTATACTAGATATTTTGGGTTTGCTACTAGAAGCTGACAGTCTGTAACGCTGCAGCAAAACTTAAACACAGGCAGTGTGACAAGATACAATATTTCACACTGGAATAATAGCTTGATTAATTAAGAATAATACAAGTATATATTTGGCACAGATTTTGTGAGCTTGTTGAACTTTACATATTTTATTATAATGTTGAATGACTATTACTAAATACGTTAGCGTACAGTATCAGTAAATGCAGACTATAGCCAATCAAAACTAGTACATGCTGGGTGACCCCCCTCATAATTGTAGACGGATTATTACATAGAAACTAATACAAACTTGACCGAATTACAAGACAACTAAGTAACATAGTTTTAGTTGTATACTGCAGTAACCCACTAAGTGATAACTCATATGAATAAGTGATATATACATAGATCAATATTCAGTTATGTGAAGCTTAAACTCATGAGTAGTGGGTTCAGTTTTCTTGTTTAGACACATCTTACTAGAACCTTGATTTAAGCAATAAATAATCCAAATTCCTGAGTTGTGATACACATATTTCAATTTGTCATAACTTGAGAGCAAATTTACCTACTAAGACCTCAGTATTCAATTGTATTGGGTATATAAAATACCAATATCCTTTTGTGGTAATCTAATAGATTGGCCATATATAAGGCTATATAGCCACAGGGAAGATTAACCGTTATTTACACCCGTAACACTACCAAGGTCTTATAATTGAATTACTAAGTATCCTATATATCAGATACTGGGATGGCTAAGCATTAAATAATTGCAACAGAGAGAGTGTTTTTAACATTTCGAAGGGCAGCATACACACATACTTCATGCTGTCTTTTTTATGAAATCAACTAATAAAGGTTATATTTTAAAATTGGGCATATTTTTTGTCTCAAGTTCCAGTAACCGACCGAACTAAACTAAATAATTTAATTCAAGTGCAAACAAGCATTCTTTTTGGACTATCCTGCTCTCATAGCAGAGATAGCCCTTTTGTTGTAAATAAAGTTTTCCCTATGCTTATGCACTGCTTCCTAAGTGTTCAGATATTAATCTAAAACTGCATTACTGAAAGCAAAAATTAAAAGTTAAGAAACAAAACACTTAGGCAGAATACTCTTTGAAACCTCACAAATAAAGGTTCAAACTTTTCCTTATCACGTTAGTACGTATACCTAGTGTTTATACTAGGTTTTCTTAAGAACCTATTACTGAGAACTATCACTATGAGTTTACAGAATGACTTACTACTAAGACAACAAAAAAGATTGCAAGATCTTAATTCTATTTTCAACACATCAAATGAACCACCTCAAAATGTAGGGGAGGATCAGATCAATGACATTTTATGCCAGTCACACAAAACATTATACAAACATACAAAGAGATGGTGGAACTTACATTTTTTTCAAAAATACCTACAAGATAAAATGATCCCTAGAGGATTACGTATAAAGATGTTTCCTGGGTTTGATTTAAAAAAACCAGAACACATAGAAAGATGGGAAAAGGCACTGACAACCTGTTCATTCACACTAATACAAATACTAATAGAAGCAGACGAAGATGAAGTTGCTTCCTTAGAAGCAGAAATAAAAACTTACAATGATAATCTAAAAAACTTTGAAAATTTAGAAAAATTCACAAATCTCTACACTCAATACCAATCTGAACTGGACAAATTGGAAAATGAACTCATCCAAACAAAAAAACAGAAATATCAAAGAGATCAAACAGATTATCTAAATAAAAGAGTGTACAAATGGCAGAAAAGATACAACACTCGCTCAAGAAATAACAATCAGTATCAAAATACAACATTACAAAACGACAGTGAAACTGATATATCTGACTCTGACACATCTATAGAAAGCATTAATAGTGAAATGAACATTCAGCCAAGGGTATACACCAGGTTACAAACACAGGCCTTAACCCCTAATGACCCATCAGCTCCTTCAACATCTACTAGCCCCTCCTCTTTTTTAGGAATTACAACGGACAGGCAGCGCACAATACCAGGCAGCAACAGGGTACCAGATTCAAGACCCAACAAGCGCAAACCATCAACCACCCCTCAAAGAGAGACAAGAAGGAGACAACCAAGCCCATTCTCAAAGATCAGGATGGGCACTTAAAAATAATAAACTTAACTGACCACGTTCTAGATCAAACCCACATCTCTGTCCTGTCTAAAGGTCTTAGTTTTTGTCCAACAAATAAATTAAACAAATTTGAAGTTGTTAAAGATATTAATCTATATACTAGGAAGCTACTGTTGAAAAAACTATATGCCAAAAAAGAACTTGGAGATGATTGGACTATGACAGATCAATTAGCGTTGCAAGACTTACAAGACTTGTTAAATGACAATTCAGAAATCACTACCCCAGAAACTGATTGGAGAAAACAAATAAAAAATAAATCAAAGTATATTCCTCCTGGCAATCTATCTCCACAGATCCAAGTGTTCAATGAAATGGTTTGTGATAAAATAGAAAAATTGCCTGATCTTAAGATAAACCCTAATCTTACAAAACAAGAACAAAAAGCATTAAAAGAAATCCACACATGGCATGATACCATCATAAAGCAATCTGATAAAGGTGGTAATATAGTTCTATGGGAGAAGAACATGTATCTTGAAGAAGCCACTAAACAACTGGATAATAAACTCTGCTATAAAAAACTTTTTGGCAATCCTACTGATATGTACAGTGAAAAATACAATAAGATCATAGATAAGGCTTATAAGGATAAAATCATTAACAATACTGAGAAACAATTTCTATCTCAACAATATCCAACTACGGCCACATTCTACATGATCCCCAAGATACATAAAAATATCCACAAACCACCAGGCCGACCCATAGTGTCAGGCAACGGCAGTCTCACTGAAAAACCGAGTCAATACATCGACCAACGACTGAGAGAGTATTTATACACACTACCTTCATATGTTAAGGACACTATGGAGGTATTGCAAAAATTAAACAACATGATACTATCTCCTAACTCCTTTATCATAACAGCCGATGTGGAATCATTGTACACCAATATCAAACATCATCTGGGTGAACAAGCAATTTCCTATTACTTAAGCACAAATGTGAATGACAATCAAGAACACAATCAGTTTATTAAAGAATTATTACATTTTGTACTACACCACAATTACTTTACATTTAAAGATCGCTTTTTCTTACAAACACAGGGTACCGCAATGGGTACAGCCTGTGCACCCACGTACGCAAACCTATTCCTAGGATGGTGGGAGAACCTAACAGTCTTCACTAGTGACAACGATAGATATACACAGTTTATCCCTTGTTGGATTCGGTATATAGATGATATACTGTTTATTTGGGATGGCCCTGAATCAATACTATGTGAATTTATGAATGTTTTAAATAATAACAAACTTAACATTAAACTCACATATGAATACAGTCAAGAACAGGTCAACTTCTTAGACTTACAAATACAAGTTGATCCAGAAGGAAGAGTAAGCACTACTATATATCGAAAAAAAACAGCCACTAACACTCTGCTGTATCATACTAGTGCCCATGCCCCCTGTACTCTTAAGGCCATCCCAAAAGGAGAATTTACTAGGTTGAGAAGGAATTGCTCTGATTTAAATGTATTCAAACAGGAAGCATCCAAACTCTCCAACAGGCTTCAAGACAGAGGCTATAGTAAAAGGTCAATTAAAAAAGCCAGAATACAGGCCTTACAGCAAGATAGACAAAAACTCCTTCAACCACGTCAGAAAAAGCAGGACAATAAACCAAGACTAATTACAACATACAACCCTCAAATAAAACAGATAACAACTATAATAAATGACCACTGGCATATCTTAAAAAATGATCCCCTACTTGCAACCCAGATCGGGGATAGAGTCTCAATTGGATATAAAAGACCAAAAAATCTTAAAGACACACTGGTCACTAGTCACTACATCCATAAGCCTAAAAGAGCCTGCCAATCGAAAGGGATGTTCCCATGTGGAACGTGTAATACATGTCCCAAGGTGTGGAAAATTAAGGACATTGATGATAAATATGCAAACAAACATATATTATCTGATCATTTCTCCTGTACTACAACAGGTGTTGTCTATGTCCTCCAGTGTCCATGTAAGCTGTTCTATGTCGGAATGACGACACGACAAATAAGGACACGAATCATGGAACATAGCAGAAATATTAGAAACGCCCGTAAAGACATTGAGAAAGATAAACAGATAACTAGTGTTGCTAGGCACTTCTATCATAAACACAACAGCAATGATTCATTGCTGAAATTTTCAGTACTGCAAAAGGCAACTTTAGGCATTAGAGGAGGCAACTTAGAACAAACACTACTCAAAATGGAGTGTAAATGGATACACCTACTGAATAGTGTCAAACCCCATGGACTTAATGATAACAATAACTATCATGTATATTTGGAATAAATTACTTAATACAGATTTACATACCATATAGTCAAACATTTATGGTATAATATACTTAACACATATTCAAATATTATATAACTAATTATAACCTCACCAAAAAAATTTTTTTTTTTTTTTTTTTTTTTTTTTTCTTTCACATACCCCTCTTGCACCCATTCCCTCTTTTAAGTAGAGTCAATATAGTTCCACTTTAAGCATTATAATTTCTTGTAAGTAATAAGTACAATGCTCACAATGACTAGATAATATCACTTCATCACTCTCCTAGTTTCACTCACCCCCTTTTAGCAATTGTTCCCCCTTTTTTTATGCAGTACAAGTTTCTATTTAGCTTCACTTTAAGCTTCTCAATCCCTTTTTAGTTTATAAAGTATAATGTTCAACATATGCGTATATTATAGCACCTCTTCACATTATTAAACATCACAATTTATTTACCATACACAGTTTTCAGCCAATGTCTTGATGGCTCTTGAATCACATAACCTGCCACTACAATTTATTTCACATGAGCGAATATTCATTTAAAATATTTTTTCCTTTTCATCCAACAATAGCGGGTTCAACACTTTGTTAGCATTCACCTTATTTCCATGTCACATCATAATACACTTATGATTCCACTTCATATATTGTGTATATTGTCAAATTTTAAACATATGCAATTTATTTGTACATTATTCCTATAACCTTACGGAAATAATTTGTTATTTCCTCCTCGCATTTACAACTATGTGCGACTGTAAAAATGAATATACAAGGTAACAAATTCTTAAAATATAAGCAAGTGAAAAACTATTCAGTAATTTTATCATGCTTTACTTTACATTCCGTAGTTATTCATATGTAACATAACAACCGTGTTGTTTACACGTTGTCTCCGTAGTAACGAAAATGACGTCAACTATCCAGTGATTGACGTAGGCTCTACCAATGAAAATAGCAATCCCCAACCTATCAGAGGTGAAAGGTGGGACATACGAAGCCTATATATTTCCGGAAGTATGCCGGCCCGGGTTACCCCTCTGAGGATGCGTTAAGTGAAACGCTGCGTCAGGGGTCCTCGTTTTTTAATTGCCTCTCTGTTGGAAAACTATATATGTTACTTTAGCTTAAAAATTATTACTTAAAAAACCATACTTAGTAATTTGTGGCTGTTTATAGTCACAAGCAGGTACATCCTGGTGCTCTCTTTAGCGTTAATAATTGGGTAACTTTCAGGTCTTTGGAGCTTAATGCTAACTTTGGTATAACAGCTTAAATAAGATTTATTAAGTTTCTAGCTAATAATTGGGCAGCAACACGAAATATATATTACAGAGGGGGAGAGAATAGCAATATACTTGAATTCTGATACTTTGTACTTAGTATATGGCATTATACTAGATATTTTGGGTTTGCTACTAGAAGCTGACAGTCTGTAACGCTGCAGCAAAACTTAAACACAGGCAGTGTGACAAGATACAATATTTCACACTGGAATAATAGCTTGATTAATTAAGAATAATACAAGTATATATTTGGCACAGATTTTGTGAGCTTGTTGAACTTTACATATTTTATTATAATGTTGAATGACTATTACTAAATACGTTAGCGTACAGTATCAGTAAATGCAGACTATAGCCAATCAAAACTAGTACATGCTGGGTGAGCCCCCTCATAATTGTAGACGGATTATTACATAGAAACTAATACAAACTTGACCGAATTACAAGACAACTAAGTAACATAGTTTTAGTTGTATACTGCAGTAACCCACTAAGTGATAACTCATATGAATAAGTGATATATACATAGATCAATATTCAGTTATGTGAAGCTTAAACTCATGAGTAGTGGGTTCAGTTTTCTTGTTTAGACACATCTTACTAGAACCTTGATTTAAGCAATAAATAATCCAAATTCCTGAGTTGTGATACACATATTTCAATTTGTCATAACTTGAGAGCAAATTTACCTACTAAGACCTCAGTATTCAATTGTATTGGGTATATAAAATACCAATATCCTTTTGTGGTAATCTAATAGATTGGCCATATATAAGGCTATATAGCCACAGGGAAGATTAACCGTTATTTACACCCGTAACACTACCAAGGTCTTATAATTGAATTACTAAGTATCCTATATATCAGATACTGGGATGGCTAAGCATTAAATAATTGCAACAGAGAGAGTGTTTTTAACATTTCGAAGGGCAGCATACACACATACTTCATGCTGTCTTTTTTATGAAATCAACTAATAAAGGTTATATTTTAAAATTGGGCATATTTTTTTGTCTCAAGTTCCAGTAACCGACCGAACTAAACTAAATAATTTAATTCAAGTGCAAACAAGCATTCTTTTTGGACTATCCTGCTCTCATAGCAGAGATAGCCCTTTTGTTGTAAATAAAGTTTTCCCTATGCTTATGCACTGCTTCCTAAGTGTTCAGATATTAATCTAAAACTGCATTACTGAAAGCAAAAATTAAAAGTTAAGAAACAAAACACTTAGGCAGAATACTCTTTGAAACCTCACAAATAAAGGTTCAAACTTTTCCTTATCACGTTAATTATGAGGGATTCTAGTGGGTTGCCTTATATCAATATATCATGCTGGGAAGAGGGGTAGAAAGGGGCCCAACACATGTGCCCGAAAATAGGAGTTTCTAATATTTCCTCATGTTATCTCAGGCAGTGGAGCAGAAAAGAGAGCAGGGAAAGGAGGGGGTTAGGGGGGTAGGTCAGTGAAATCAAAAATAGGGGGGAGACACACAGATGGGGAGGGAAGAAGTGGGGTATCATCTCAGGAACCATTGTCGCCACTCAGCTACTAGAATTGGTGTTAGCCAGCTCACCCATTCTCTTTATGGTTCATTAATTACCCAGGGGAACCTACCTTTGCTCCCAGATGTCCCATATTCTCCAGTATGCCTCCATCTTGTCCAGATGGAGGTAAAATCCCTTTTCCATTAGAGCATAGGTTTCCACTATCTGTAGGACACTAGTCAGGGAAGGTGAACTTGCTTGTTTCCACATCCTAGCAATCGCTAACTTAGTCGCAGCAAACAGGAAGATGGCCAATTGTTTATGGGCTTTGGGCAATCTAGGTGGGAAAATGTTCAGGAGGGCCGTTTTGGGACCACTCGGGATGGACAGCCCCACGGATTCACAAAGGTGAAAGACTTCTTTCCATAATTGTGCCAAGACTGGACATGATA
The DNA here is from genome assembly GCF_027579735.1 of Bombina bombina. NCBI lineage: Eukaryota > Metazoa > Chordata > Amphibia > Anura > Bombinatoridae > Bombina > Bombina bombina. Next base: position 618,430,367 of record NC_069504.1, read on the forward strand.
TGGAGGTCTGATCCGACCTGACCACAGCCCCTCCAACATAGGGATGACTGCGAATGGGCCATCTGGGCCAGTCTCTGCGGGGTGTAGTGCCATCTGAGGCAGACTTTGACAAAAAGCTCAAGTGAGTTTGCACAATGTAATTTTTTTTTGGTGAGGAGGATCGTCTGTGCCCAGAGTTTGTCGGTGACTTGGATTCCCAAGTCTCTCCCCCATGCCCGCAACTTCCATACCTCTCCTGCACATACTTCTTTCATTATTAAGGAGTAGTGATTAGATAGGGACCTCTGCAAGGGCATCCCAGATTGACATTTCTGCTCCCATGGGGTAAGATCCCTCAGTCCTGACATGGGGAAGCCCCAACTGATCAATAATTTATGCAGTCTGTAACTTTCAAATTGAAACCATGGGGGAATGTGGGTGATTTTCTCTTGGTCGTCTGGGGCAGCCGGGTGCAAGGTGCCCCCCTTATACAGATCAGACACTCGGAGGAGATTCCCCCTTCTCCATTGAGAACCATGTGATTCCGGGAGGCCTCTAAGTAGACCTGGTATCGAATGTATTGGGGATGGATGCGGGGCAATATCTACATAATGTCTAATTATTTTCCAGCAAATCATGGCTTGTTTAACTATTGGGTTAGAAATAACCGAACTGTCTGCTTTATAATCTGGGATCCATGGTAGATCTTTAAGAGTGATACCCTGTGGGAGGGAGAACTGTTCGACTCTCTTCCAGCCTTGCGTCATGTCACTCGTCTCCCATTGGGAGATATGGGACAATCTCGCTGCCTCATAATAAATAGCGATGTTAGGGAGAGAAACTCCTCCCAGATGGTAGGGTCTCTGCAGCGTCTTTCTGGCAATTCTGTTTTTTTATCCTGCCAGACATATCTGGCTATCAACGCATTGAACTTTTCCAAGAGAGAGCGGGGGAGGTTCAATGGAAGGCATCGAAAATAATACAATATTTATGGTAGGATCGTCATTTTCACAGAGGCTATACGCCCCATCCATTAAACTTCTCTGAATGACCATGAATTAAGGAGGTCTCTAATATCGGAGAGGAGTTTATCATAATTTTTAGTCCTGACCAGTTCAATATCCGGGCCTAGTTGGATTCCTAAGTGGACGATCGAGTCTGTCGCCCACTGGAATTGATAGGTCTCTCGAAGGATCTCCTGTTCAAACTGCGGGATATGGATGGCGAGAGCTTCAGTCTTGGCCAAATTGAGCTTATAAAAACTCAGATTGCCAAATTGGGAGAGGATGTCAAACAGGGCTGGCAAGGAGCCCAATGGGTTGGTCAGGAAGAGGGTGATATCATCCGCAAATAATGGAATCTTCTCTCCCCCTCCACCGGCTTCCTCCACCCGGTTACTCACTGGGACACCCCTAATCAGTGGGGAGTTCCTGATTGCCTGGGCCAACGGGTCAATCGCCAGAGCAAACGCAATAGGCGAGAGAGGGCAACCTTGCCTCGTACCATTGGTTATAGGGAAACTTGAAGAGCAAAAGCCCAAGCCTCGAACTTTGGCACTTGGCGCGCTATATAAGGCTTGAATTGCTAATACAATGTCTTGGGGGAGCCCAAAGTTTAGGAGAACCTCCCATAGGTACTCCCATCTGACCCTGTCAAACGCCTTTTCAGCGTCCAATGACAGGGCCAGCATGGGGACCTTAAGCCTGTAAGCCTCAGAAAAGATATTCAATATGCGCCTGGTATTGTCCGGCCCTTCTCTTCCCAACGTGAACCCCACTTGGTCGGGTGCAGGAGATTGGGGGTAATAGGACGGAGCCTGTTTGCCCACAATTTCGAATATAGTTTTACATCTATATTAATGAGGGAGATAGGGCGATAGCTCCCACATTGAGATGGATCCTTATTAGGTTTGGGGATGGTCAAGATAGTTGCCTCCAATAGTTCCCCTCTAAATACACCTTTCTCTCTAGTCTCACCAAAGGTCTGAAGGAGAAGAGGCAATAGCTCTATCCGAAAGGTTTTATAGAACCTGGCCGGAAAGCCATCCGGACCTGGGGCCTTTCTATTTTGGAGTTGGGTAATTGCCATTTTCAATTCAGCATTAGTGAATGGGGCTTGGATTCTCTCTATCTCTTTTTGAGACATAACTGGTAGATGTAGATCCTTCAAAAAAGCTCTAATTTGGGCCTGGGAGGGAACACTCTCTCCCTCCGTATGATGGAGGTTGTATAGGTTGGAGTAGAAGGCTGCAAAGGCCTCTCCAATGTCTCTAGGGGAAGTCACTCGTGTGTTCTCCTTGTTTATGGAGGGAATGTGGGATGAGGCCGTCCTCCCTCTCAGCTTATTCGCTAGTATTGTAGAGGCCTTGTTACCTTGATAATAGAGAAGATTTTTGAACTTGCTGATTGCCTCTTGGACCCTATTTAATTCAATTGCTTTAAGTTGGCCACGGATGATGTCTATTTCAGCTGCCAGCTCCGGGGAGGGGTTTAACTTGTTGAGGCAATCTTTAGCTCGAAGTTTAGCTACCACCAGACCAAGGGGAGCCCCCCTTTGCTTCCTGATAGCGGCTTGTTTGCAAATACAAAATCCTCTGATGTAAGCCTTAAGAGCTGCCCACATTGTTTGATGGGAAGAGACAGAATTGGAGTTGTGAGTAAGATATTCACATAAAGAGTTGCGTATTAGCGGTAGAAACTCCGGATCAGACCACAGCGAGTTTCCAACTGGGGCATGACGTGGAGCTTAAGCCAACATCCAACGTCAACAGAATTGCATCATGGTCGGACCATGCACAAGTTTTAATCTTAGAATCTTTAATAACATTAAGTGTCCATGTATCAGTGAAGAAATAATCAAGCCTTGAATATGAGTGATGGGGCTTGGAAAAATACGTGAAGTCTTTGGTGGAAGGGTGACATGATCTCCAAACATCAAACAGGTTGTAATGGGAGATCAGTTCTCTGAATTTTATGGCTGTAGATACAGAATAAGGATCTATAATTCTGCCCAGGCTAACTTTTTTATCAAGGAGTTGGTCCCACACCATATTAAAGTCTCCTCCCAGGAGCAATCTTCCCGTCTTCAACTTACATACATTCTGCAATATAGTCTTTAGAAATCTAGGTTGATTCTGATTCGGGGCATAGAGATTAACTAGTGTGTAGATCTGCCCATCTAGTTTGCAGATTAAAATAATTTACCTACCCTCCGGGTCTGTCTCTAGGTAAATTTTCTCATAGCTAACTAGGCGATGGATGAGGATAGCTACTCCTTTAGTTTTATCTGAATGGGAGGCCTCCAGGCAAACAGGGTAATGATGCCATTTGAATTTGAGCGGATGGTCTCTTATTCAATGGGTCTCTTGGGCAAATATTACTTTAACCTTTTTATGGTACATATAGTTGCCTAGTAGACTGCGTTTAGTGGAAGAATTTAATCCCTTACAATTTAGAGACGCAAAGGTCAGAGTGGCTGGAGAACCCTTCATTGTAGAGGGAGTGGGAGAGGGGAGAACACTAGGGATAGACAATAGAGTAAAGAGATAGAAGTAGGTAATAAAGAGGGTAAAGACGGACACTGCTCCACTGACCTGATATGCTGAACCTTGACTTGCTGGTCGGGAGATGAGAAATCTCATGTTGCAGCTAAACACGGCCGCGATGTCAGCTATATCATAAGGCGTCACTTGTCCACCTGAGAAAAAAAACCAAACTCAGTTATATAAGCAAGTCAACAGTTATGCGAGGGGACCAAATCAAGTATACCAGAGAAAAAGGGTTGTCTCAGGGCTAGTGGTTATTCAGCGTTAGATAACTCTGAGTGAGTCAGTCAATAAAAATAAAAGAAAAGAAAAAAATTTGGCAGCACTATTCACCGCCCAACCAGGAAATTACCAATGCACCCAGTGGGTGTGCTAATTCCTTGGGCTCATCAAAATGAGCAGTTATTGAGTGGGGGGGGAAGGATAAAGAGGATCTATTCCAGACTTTAATCTAGAAAAAACTGATTCTCTACTGCCAAGAGCAATAGAGGGGGCCTCGGGAGGTATTTAGTGAGAATAATTTTAGAGTCAAACGACTCTTATGTTAAAGAACTATTATAGGCTCCCCTCCCGGCCGCCCAACCCACCGACCCAACAAGATCGGCAGATCAGCCGTCCAGGGGGGGAGACCGCCCACAGGTTAGTTAACATATAGAATACAAATTAGTGGTACAAAGACAAAGAGCTACGAATATAATTAGGCATCAGCAGTCAAGTTATCAGTGAACAAACTAGTATAGCATAACATATCAACCTTATCATTTCAACTTTAACTTACAATCCAGGTTAATTTCAGTTACATAAGACATAAACACACTCATCAGGTAATTGCCAGGAAAGAAGAATGTGCAACTTGTAGTAGAGACAGGGAGTCCCCTCTCGCCTAGGCACCCTATGGCTTATGGCATCTGTGGATGGACCTGTCACTTACTGCTCAGGAGAGGGTGTCTACACCCCTCCCGATGGTATGGCTAAGAGCGAGTTACTGGGGGTTTGTTTGGGGGGGGGGGGTCCATGGCTAGCACTAGGGAAGAGCTTTATATTCCTGATACAGTCAATCTCAGCTGCAATTTAGGAAAGCTATATTAAAGGTAGACAGGACATTACCTAAAGCAACAATCCCTATAAACATTCTTGAATGAGACTTGGGGTAAGCCCATTGCTTGCTTCTCACGAAATTGCAAACACCATTATGGACAAGGGAACTCAAGATAATTATCTAGGGACCTTACCTACTCTCAGCTAACCATTAGGGGGGATCTTATCTCTATGTCTCAGATACCCAAAGTGTTTGTCACATTTTATGATAATCTTTCAATGAGAATCTACAAGAACAGGACAAAAACTGACAGGGTTAGTCTAGTTGGTAATCTGGAAAAAAAAAGGATATGGTTAGTGTGATGAACATGTTCTCAACTAGGAATGGAAATGAGGTAACCAAGGTTCTATTCCCCTACAGGTCTTAACACCCGAGGTAGGGGTATCGCTTCCATTCCTTCACCTAACATCAATGCAAAATTAAGTCAATCTTATCAAGGACTCTGAGAACCTTGGTCAAGTGGTGTAATCTAAGGTACAGTCTCTGGATGGCATTGTTATCTCCCGAATTTCTCCGCAAGGGAGGCCTCTGGGGAAGGGGGGCCCATGCTGGTGCCGTGGCCTGGAGTTGAGATGTTAAAGGCCCTGGCTCCTTTGGCTTAGACAGAAGTCTCTGGAGTTCCCATTTTTTAAGGAGGTCCATCCCCTCATTGATGGAGGCTACTGTATGTATAGAGCCATTTCTACTGACAAGCAATTTAGTTGGGTAGCCCCATCTATACTTGACATTGTGTTGTCTGAGGACCTGAGTGAAAGGGGCAAAGGATCTGCGTCTCTGTAGTGTAAATTGGGACAAGTCTGGAAAGACTTGGATAGATTTGAATTTATCCGGCACTGATGGTTTGTTTGCCAGTTCTCTTAAAATTTTCTCCTTGTGGGTAAAGTAATGGATTCTGGCCAGGACATCCCTGGGTTTGTCTGCCGAAATATTTCGTGGCCTCAGAGTGCGATGAACTCTATCTATGAGGAAGCTTGAGGTGTCTAGATCTGCCAAAAATAAGGCGCAGAATTCTTTGATGAAACTTTCTAAGTCACTAGTTATGATGTCTTCAGATACTCCCCTAAACCTTAGGTTATTTCTTCTGGATCTGTCCTCCAGGTCTGAAAGCTTGAGTTCTAAATCAGAAATTTGTATAGCCAGATTTTGAGAGTATGCTAGTAAATTCTCATGGTCCATGGACAGGTCCTCTTGTTTCCGTTCTAGAGCTTCAGTTTTTTCCCCTATAATAGCCATATCTCGTCTTAATTCTGCCGCCGACCCCTTAATGGCTTTAATAAGAGTATCTTGCAGTGAATTCATACGCTTTGATAGAGTGTCCACTATTGTGGATGCCATATTGTCAAGGGGTGGGGTTTGGGATAGATGCGTTTGAGGTAGGGGATCAGTATCTTGGCTATCCAGGGAGTGGGTGTCTTCTGGGGAGGAGCTCCTCTCTTCCCTAGGTGTAGCTTTAAAGTGGTCAACTACGGTTCTCCCGGGTTGAGTAGCCTGTTTAAGCTTTTTCTTTTGAGATTGAGACATGTTGGGGACTGTACTAACTTATTCAGAAATATCAGAGTGACCTTGGAGAGTAGCTCTTTGTGTATAAGTGATCAATTTGAATATGTATCCATCAGATTTTCACCTCCCACTGGCCCCCTGGCATATCCTTAGGCCATTGCGTAACACATCTTACTCAGCAGGACAGAAACTGTTACATTTCGTTATATATACCTCTCTCCCAGGGGAATTTGTCATCTGATGACAATGTGGGAATGGGAAAAGAGGATATGACCCTCTGAGAAGGACTCAGAGGGAAATGACAGTAGAGAGGTACTTTACTTGGGCCTGAAGGTCAGGGGCATATATCAGGGAGGTGCAGAAGGGCCCCTTCTCTGTATTATGTGTACCTTATGTGAAATAGAGTACCTCGAGATGTGTACCCCTTTAGATATTGGTGTGAGCTAGTTTGGCCTTGTAGCCTCTCTATCTGGGTGCTTGCTGACTGTCTCTCCAAGTTGTTGCAGATATAGCGATTGACAATTTGCAAGTACAGCAGCCTTATCTTATAACATAGTCTTTAAGAGTCTCTAGGTAGGAGCAGGTCTCATAGAAACTACCTAAAAAGGAGCTCTAATGCTGGGGTTCCGCTCTGCGTGACGGAGCTGCTTGCAATTAATATGTTCTAGTGGGCTGCCCAGTGCTTTAAATATATACGTCCTGATAATGGGTGAAGGACAGAGCAATGTACCAGAACTTTTGTAGCTGCTTCACAGCCAATTATAGCTTAAGCTTAGTCACAGTTCTCTTCCCTTTTTTTAAAAAAAAAAAAAAGCCTCTGCTGGGGACAGACAGGATGGGCAAATAAAGTATGGAGTGCAAGGACCAGGTGTTCTAAGTTGTATTGGCCAGGCTGTTAGGGTAGCAGTGTGTACACTATTACCGGAATCCCACGTGGCTTGAAACAAGGCCTGATCAGTTCTGCAGGTCAGTGAGGAAAGTTGGCGCTTTTTCGCACCCTTAATGGCCTCAGTGTATAGGTACAAAAACAGTTTTTAAAGTAGTAGGCCTTTGGCCAGCTTACCCAAGGGCCTCCGATTCCGTTTAGGACAGTGACCGATCCTTCCATCACCTTACAGAGAGTCTGGGAGTACCCCCCACATCACAAGTCCTGAGCAGCTGATCTCCGGCTTGCAACTCGAACACTTCACACCGCCCGGTTGTTTAGGCAGCTCACACTGCGCAATGAAATCTGTGTTCTTCGTCCGGAGCAGAGCCCCGACCCTCCGGACCAACTTGCCAGCACACTGTAGGCCTGAACCTGGCTGCGTCTCAGGGCAGTCTGTACGGCCCAAATGTCTCCGGACCCGCTCAGTCAAAGTGCGCTGTAAGCAGGGGGCTAGTTCTTTGCAAGGATACTCAGCTTGTCAGTCCAGTCGTCGGAGCGGAGCCCCGACCCTCCGGCGACTGTCGCAGTTATTGTAGGCCTCTATGGCAATGCTGTCTCCTGCCGCTTGTTAGCACTCCTCTTCACAAGATAGTCCACAATCTTCTGCTGCCTGTGCTAGGGCATATGTTAGTACCTCAACTAGGTATATAGCCGAATGAAAAGTTAATTAAAACTTGTTTTTATCATAAAACCTCAGCAGAGCTCTTGCAAGCTGCGTCTTCTCTGTTCGGCAGTTAGCTCCGCCCCCCCGTGTTAGGATTTTTTTCATGTGTATTTTAGTTTTATTTAATTGGTAGTTAGTTTAATATTAGTTAAATAGTTATAATAGTTTAAACTTATTTTCTTTTAATTTGATAGGTAAGTTTTAATTTAATTTAAGATAGGGAAATTGTAATTTTAATATAAAGTTACGGGGCGTTAGGTTTAGGGGTTACTAGTTTAAATTAGTTTATAGGGGTGTGGGAGGCTTGCGGTTTAGGGGTTAATAGTTTAATTTAGTATATTTCGTTTTGGGTGCTTGCGGTTTAGGGGTTAATAGGTTTATTATAGTGGCAGCTTAATAACTTTAGGATAGTGGGGGCGATGTGGGCGGAAGGCAGATTAGGGGTTAATAATATTTAAATAGTGTTTGTGATGCAGGAGGGAGGCGGTTTAGGGGTTAATAACTTTATTATAGTGGTGACAATGTCGGGGAGCGGAGGAATAGGGGTTAATACATTTTATTAGTGGCAGCGATGTTGGGAGCGGCAGATTAGGGGTTAATAACTTTAAAATAGTGTTTGCGATGCGGGAGGGCCCCAGTTTAGGGGTTTATAGATAGTTTATGGGTGTTAGTGTACTTTGTGACAGTTTAGTTATGAGTTTTATGTAACAGTTTTGTTGCGTAAAACTCATAACTACTGCTCTCAGATTGCGAAACGGATCTTGTCGGTATAGGCTGGAACGCAAGCTTTTTAGCCAGAACGCAAAACTTGTAATACCAGCGCTATGGAAGTCCCATGAAAAAACATAATTTTTACGTGTGCGGGACTGACGTTGCGTTACAGGCTAAAAGGCTTGCGGTACAGCTATACCAACAAGAATTGTAATGGCTGCGGTGCTGTTTTAACGCTGAAATTTGCGAATTCATGTAAAATAGAACATATTAAGAAAAATAAAAATGAAAACATACAAATTAAAAACTAAATTATTGATCCAAATAGATAAACATCAAATGATCAATCACAATTCTTTACAAAACAATCTACAAAATTCAAGACTATTGGGATTTTTCTAGATAAATGATTTGATAAACGTTTTCAAAGGATTGTAATCAACCCCCAAGATTATTATTGATACATCTCTGTCAGTGAGGCAACAAGTAAATCTGAACATAACTATTCATATGCACAGATATAAAATAAATAACTACTCCAGATCAGGGCATACAAGCAAGTTTATTCTATATGGATTATTTTAAAAAAACTTGCTCAGATGATGTTTTATTACCAAGCAGAAGTTGTTTCTTTATACAGATATAACAAGCTGCTACTAAAAAGTCACATAAAACGGTTTTCATTTGTGTTTTGACATATCGGAAATTAATACATCTTTAAAAGAGTGGATTACTTGGTGGATTCATATGTTTGTAATTCCAAAATACTTTCCAAAATAAGTCTACATGCGCATCACCTTTAACTGTCCCTGGGGATGTTTACTGCCTTGTGAACATCTTTGAACTAGAGGGCACTGTATTCCTGTGAATATATGTATTGACTTTCATTCCACAAGTCTGGGCTTGGTTTAGCAAACCACAGGCTGGCTTTAAGCCAGATAAAATCATTTTTTATAGCTCTTTAATGCCTTGAATGCCATTGAGGGCGTTGAAGCCTCCTCTGGCAGTCAAGTGGTTAAACCACATCTGAATCCGAGTGTGCGTTTCATAATTTTCAACATTTTATAAATTTGTAGAGAAACCATTCCAGAAGATGGCTGTGGCTTCCCATGTGTATTTTGAATCACAGATAAAACTTTGTTTATTCACTGGATATTTTTTTATGATGATTTTATTTATTTTATTTTTTTTAATATTAAACATTGCAAGTATTAAATGGGGCTTGTACATTAAAAAATAGTACATTTTGCTTTAAATAGGAAGGCTCAAGCAATATTATAAGTCAAGAAACGTGTTTACAATAGTAACAGCCAATAAATCTGCTGAGTTACAGAGTACAAAATCATGTGTATTTAAATCCTCATAATCTGGTAGTGACCCAAAAGAGCATTAATTCCATTAATGTGTGAGTAATAGTCACAACTAAGAACATCTCTGATACTGCCTATTGGTGCTGAACTGAACATATATATATATATATATATGGGTCTGTTACTTAAACCACCGAATTAGGAAGTTATATATATAAATGATCCTTATCCTTGGCTCACCCTATGTATTCAGCTAGGTCCCACTAGTAATTACTATCCTTCAGCAAATTATATAAAGGGAATGAACCAATGTGATAATAGAAGTACATTGGAGAGTTGTTTAAAATGTTTTGATCTATCTGAATAATGAAATAAAGCTTTTGGGCTTCATGTCCCTTTATGTAAAAGATACACAGTCAAAAGCAAACAAACACATGATAGATAATTGCTGTAGACTTGTCATAGTGTAATATTGTGATTTGAGTTATAATTTCTTTTTTTGCTTTAAAAAAATGCACACATAAATTGACTTTCATGTGCTCAAAGGGTTAGAAAATATGTTTAAACAGTTACAAGTTGAAGAAATTGAAAAACAATTGTTTTTATTAGCTGATTGAGCGATTTTGAATAACGATTCTCATGCAAATTAGTTGAGTAAGGGGATATAATTACGTGGCCCAAATGCATTTGAAAGCCAGTATATAACTGGCTTATCTTAGAAATGAAAAAGGTTTGAAATGGGACTGAATGAAAAAACCCTGTTACATCCTACAAGGTAAGTATCAGCTCAACTGGGTGCATTCAAATCTAGGCCTTTGTGGAGGGCACACCAAATTGAGTTTTATATATTACCTGGGAGAGAGATATATTTTTTAGATCAGAGCTGTGGTATACAGGAAACCCTCTCCTAATGTCTTTGAACAGTTTAAACACTGGCTATCCTAAATTCTCTGTAAATGGCTGTTGCTCCTAATTCCCCACTCTAAAGAAAAAACTTCACATTACTTTATTGTGCACTTCCTTTGAAAAATAGTATGTCTTTTAAGCATTATAATATGGAACGTGTACTTTTTTACTTTAAGTTCTATTATATATATATAATTCTAGACTTGTTTCTTGGTCAAGCATAAATGGTAAAAAGGGATGACGTTATATAGAATTTTAAATGGGAGAGTACTTAAGAATATTCACAGAAGAGGGTGGGGCACTGTTCCCAAAACCTTTAACTAGGGGTGGGTGGCAC